>NC_057795.1:124417353-124426498 GCF_018294505.1 Triticum aestivum | reverse complement strand
TTTCCAACCCTAGGCGCAGGGGGGCCCAAGGGAGGCGCACCAGCCCACTAGGGGCTGGTTCCCCTCCCACTTCAGCCCACGGGGCCCTCCAGGATAGGTGGCCCCACCGGGTGGACCCCCGGGACCCTTCCGGTGGTCCCGGTACAATACCGGGTGACCCCGAAACTTTCCCGATGGCCGAAACAGCACTTCCTATAAATAATTCTTTACCTCCGGAACATTCCGAAACTCCTCGTGACGTCCGGGATCTCATCCGGGACTCCGAACAACATTCGGTTTGCTGCATACTCATATTCATACAACCCTAGCGTCACCGAATCTTGAGTGTGTAGACCCTACGGGTTTGGGAGACATGTAGACATGACCGAGACGGCTCTCCGGTCAATAACCAACAGCGGGATCTGGATACCCATGTTGGCTCCCACATACTCCTCGATGATCTCATCAGATGAACCACGATGTCGAGGATTCAAGCAACCCCGTATACTATTCCCTTTGTCAGACGGTATGTTACTTGCCCGAGATTCGATCGTCGGTATCCCAATACCTCGTTCAATCTCGTTGCCGGCAAGTCACTTTACTCGTACCGTAATGCATGATCCCATGACCAGACACTTGGTCACTTTGAGCTCATTATGATGATGCACTACCATGTGGGCCCAGTGATACCTCTCCATAATACGGAGTGACAAATCCCAGTCTCGATCCGTGTCAACCCAACAAACACTTTCGGAGATACCTGTAGTGCACCTCTATGGTCACCCAGTTACGTTGTGACCTTTGGTACACCCAAAGCACTCCTATGGTATATGAGAGTTACACGATCTCATGGTCTAAGGAAGAGATACTTGACATTGGAAAAGCTCTAGCAAAACGAACTACACGATCTTGTGCTATGCTTAGGATTGGGTCTTGTCCATCACATCATTCTCCTAATGATGTGATCCCGTTATCAACGACATCCAATGTCCATAGTCAGGAAACCATGACTATCTGTTGATCAACGAGCTAGTCAACTAGAGGCTCACTAGGGACATGTTGTGGTTTAAGTATTCACACGTGTATTACGATTTCCGGATAATACAATTGTAGCATGAATAAAAGACAACTATCATGAACAAAGAAATATAATAACAATCCTTTTATTATTGCCTCTAGGGCATATTTCCAACAAGTCCAAACTATGTTGCATTCACATCGTGCTGGCTCTATTCTGCTTCTCCAATTAATTCCCTCTGCATGTAATTTAGGATGCATCATTGACCGCTCAATGTCTCGGGAACCGCTACCCTCTACCTCCTTGGCATTCAAGCACCTACGGAGGCAACTGCCACTCGCGTCTATCATGTGTCAGGAGTCAGCAGACGTTCCCGTCGACAACGAGGTGCCTATGGTGACTGTAAATTTCAAGATGATAGTGTCGTGCGTGTGTGCGCTCATAGGGGTGAGTGTATGCGCGTGTATATGAGCGCTTGAGTCTGTACTGTGTCAAAAAAACGTAAATGCATGTCAAAAAGAGACTAGTCAGTATACTCAATATTGTGCACCTCGGAGAGGAAAACGATAGAACTACGTATTTATTTACGATGCAGATTCACTCATTTTGCTCCATATGTACTCCGTCTCGGTGTAGTCTAGTCACTTGTTGAAATCTCTAGAAGGGCAAATACACCTTTCTGGTTTACAGGGCTATACTAGCAAGTAGTTGTACGTACTAGTACAATAGTGGGCTCACATAGCAATTTTGTCTCATGCAATAGCCTGGCTATATGCGTGCTCCAATGTTCGCAACAGCCACGTTCGGGTTGCGCTTGGCTCTTCGCCTATTCAAGAAGACAAACAATGATGTTACTACTACTGCGTCTACATTATCAAATCCACTGCTGCATGTCCGTCCACCGCGAGCGGGAGGGATAGCTTGTTGTAGAAGTACTACTAAGGAAAAGCATGTCCTCGTTTGCGAGCAACCGCACGCATGGGAGAGGGAGAAGGAGAGTAGTAGTAAAATCAAGCTTCTCCTCGTTGTAAGAGTTGACGCAACACATCATAGCACTGGCCCCACATGCTTGCCTCTAAACTTGGCTGAAAGACCCGCAGTGTACAATATATTAGTTCCAACCTCTAACATTTACCCACCACAACTTAAAATATATATTCCTGTCATGATCAGATGAGCGTGCAAACTACAATCACCAGGGTGACAGGTAGGGCCAGAAGACTATTGTTTGAAAAAAAAACTTCGAGACGGCCACATAGCATGGAGCCGACCCCAATGATTTTAAGCTTACATGCACGGTACACGCTATCCTAGACTACCATACACATGAAACTGCCACACGAGCGTCCGGGCTGTGCTTGGCTCTTCGCCTCTTCGGGAAGTCGAACAATGATGGAGTACTACTGCGCTAGAGGAGTACTATAGTACGCTTCTGGCCATCTGACACCGATTGAACTGCTACATGTCCATCGCGTGCGGGAGGGAGAGCGCGTAGCGAAAGCTTCTCCTAGTCTTGCTAGCCACCATGCTCATGGGCGAGGGAGGGACGCTCCTGCCTTTGCGTGTATGACAGGTGGGCCAACCTGTCATATAGCCAAAGGCAGGTGTAGTTAAGTCCATGAGGGAGAGGATAATCAAACTTCTCGCTGATGTACGAGTTGACGCGACACATCAAAGCACTGCACTCGATATATTTCAATAATTTGCGTTTACCGATACGTTAATTACAACGCATGCATGCATGTCGTGACTCTCCTTTTGATACTTGCATGTGTTGATTTGATGCACCTTGAAGTAGTATAAAATATGTGACGGTAAAGCTTTGTAATGCCCCGGCCCAAGCGAGAGATGGTTGTGCACGAGGAGGGCGAGATCATGCAGACCGAACAGGACCCGAGGATGGAGCTCTCTAAGGTCTCGATGGACCTAACCGTGCTCCACTGCCACTTGTGCCTCCGCCCCTTGACGCCTCCAGTGTATGAGGTTCGAATACACCTCGTTCGTTCAGCTGATTGAGCAAGGTGCAAGTTTCTTGATTGATGTGATGTTCGATTGATTTCTGCAGTGCAGGGGAGGGCACCTGGCCTGCGCGGACTGCCGCGTCGAGCGCCCCGGGAACCAGCGACAGTGCCAGAAGTGCGAGCGCGGCGGTGGCTTCGATGTGTGGAACACGGCGGTGGGTGCCGTCCTTTCGTCGGTGAGGGTGGAGTGCCCGCACGAAGGTTGTGGGCTCTACGCCACTTACCACAAGCTCACTGATCACCAGACTGTGTGTCCGCTCGTGCCCTGCAAATGCCCCGTGTCCGTCTGTGGCCACGAAGGCCCGCCGCTGGTGCTCTACCACCACATCAGCACCGTGCATCCCATGCCCATGCACAGGATCCAGTACGGCAAGGTGCTCCAGCTGCAAGTGCCACTGTCGGAGCCACGGCTCTTGATATTCGCGGAGGAGGACGGCCGCGCGTTTTTCTTGGTCAGCGGCGTGCTCGACATCGGCGCGCCTATCGCTGTGTAGGTCGCCTGCATCAGAGCGGGGGCGTCCCCACTGCCGCACTACGTGGCCAAACTGTGGGCGAATGGCCCGTCGGGGGAGCCCAAAGGCACGACCGACGCCGTCAAGGTGGAAATGGAGGTGACAAGCAGCAAGCATCCCAGCGACGTCGACGCGTAGGAGCTGACCTTCTTCACAGTTCCACCTAAGCTGCTGGCCAGGGCTAAGCTGGTGTCCCTCCTCATTCAGATTCACAAGCTCACGTCCTAAATGTTTCTACAGTGCCTTCTGTTTATCTTAGTAATATGCTAATATAGGGATTACCTCGATCTACTTTATCTTAAGAAATGGTGTTTTGGTGGCGATACTGCAATTACTTCGACATCAGATCAGTAATTTGCAACAGTCGAACGGATATTTTGTGTCTGTTGGATATAAAGTTCCTTTGGGTAAGAAGTACTACTTGTCATCAAAATGGATAAAAGGAGATGTATGTAGACGTATTTTAGTTCTAGATATGTCCCTTTTTATCCATTTTGATGACGAGCACTCCCTCCGTTCCACAATACATGCCTTCCATTTGTCAAAACATAGATGTATCTAGACATGTTTTAGTATATAGGTACATCCATGATAGAGCCAATCGGGTGGTTGAGAACACTACAATTCGTAGCTACAAATGCGTGTATGACTCCCATATGCAGAGGCGGGGGGTCATCATCCTCCTTTTCGAGAAAAAACAGACGTGTGTGTGAGAGGACGAGTGCGTGCATGCACCTCTTCTCTTCCTGTATAACGTATTAAACTCAGAGGACAAGTTTCTGTGGGTGGCATGATGGTGCGTGTGAGAAGTCCCGAGAGATAGGTTTAATGCGTCTGAAAAAAGACTAGCCTATAGCTTGCCATGCGACTATTCCTGTCGAACGCCCCATTAACCGAAATATATGTATATGACAGTGCAAGTTATTGCACGTACATAGCAGTAGAAAAAGAACTACTCCCTCCTTTCCGGTTTATAGGGCTCAATTCAAAAATCTCACCAACCAAGGTAGATGGTGAGTGGTGGAATTCTTTTTACAGTTTGCAAAAGCATCCAATTAATGCTCTTGTTTCCTCAAAAAAATTATGTTTACCAATGCATTAATTGCAATGCATGCATGCATAACGTACATGCATTGGTCAATTTTCTCTTAATACTTGCATGCAATGATTTAATGCACCTTGAAATCTGAACTTGTTATGGGGAACAACCAAATTGAGCCTTATAAAATGGAAAAACTAAAATTTTGAGATAAGCCCTATAAATCGGAAACGAGGGATTACCATGGCATATGCTACACCGTGGCCGAGAACACGCGCCCACGTAACGCCATCCGGGAATTGTGCCGCACTTCAAAACTAGAACCGTCAATAAATTTTGAGCTTGCGTCTCGTCACATTCCAAATTACTCCATGCTATATTGAATTGCAAACCTGTTCACACCGATCACAACCTAAACAGTTTCCCACTTAGGAGCGTATTAGTACCATGCTATATTGAACTGCAAACCTGTTCACACCGATCACAACCTAAACGGTTTCCCATTTAGGAGCGTATTAGTACTCGGTTATAAATACTAGTATGCCAAGATGACTGCACATTCCTCCTCAACTCCTCATCCACAAAAACAAACAAGTCATTCAGCACCCTTCCCTTGCGTCTGCCATGGCCAGCGTGAGTTCTGGGTGGAGAGATTGCCACTAGGGAGAGGCGAGCATGGAAGCGGAAGCACGAGAGATGTCCCGCCTTGCTGCGAAAGCAGCCGACATGTCCCGCCGCGCGGAAGTAGCGGCACATAGGTCCCGCCGCACTGCTAAAGCAGCACGGAGGTCCCGCCGCACCGTTGATGCAGCAGACTGGTCTGGCCGCGCCGCGGAAGCAGCAGAGATGTCCCGCCACACCGCGGCGGCCTGGAAAAATTTCTCACGGGCAGGCGACGATTGTTACAGGCGCATGCATGCGATCGTCCATAGCCAGATGGATCAGATCTCCGGCTGGGCAAGGTTGCAGGACGACTTGAAAGCCTCGTTTGAATAGGCTACCGGCATCATCCGGCAACTAATGGAGGGCAGTGAGAGGCTCCGGGCCGAGCGCGACCTGCTGAGGGTGAAGATCGTCCGAAGTGCAGACTAGTAGGAGGAGACCAGTGCCTTGTTGAAGAGGACCGGCGTCCTCATCAAGAAACTTATGGACGAGAATGACAGGTCTGCAACGAGCGCCAAAGGCTGGTGGAGGAATCCGTACATGTTCTCAAGCAGCGTCTTGAGGACACGAAAGACCTCACCGCCGCTCGCCGTGGAGACTAGTTCCCGCGGCCTGCAGCAACACATCAAGAAAGTAGAGATCAGTGAGCTAGATCCTTGTCTTCCTTCTTCTTTTGCCCTTGTGCATTTCGGGCGTAGCCGCATGTGGCTTTTTTAATTATCTTTCTAATTATGTAAGACAATTTATCGTCCTTATATATTCATTAGTCTTGCTATAAGTCAAAGTAGATGCCATATAGGTCCGTCAGATCTTACATCAAGATCCGTGCTTTCAGATTTTCTTTTTTCTCTCTTAAATCTCAGTCGAGTGAGACATAGCCACGCCATTAAACAGAGGCTCGGGTGCCATTAATGGAGACCTTGGGAGAGAGGTGGATGGCAGATGGAGGTCAAAGGGCTCTCGTCCCGATAAGCACGCGCAGGGGTCTGATCGCACACCTCTCGTACTCAAATAGCTACCCTGCACGGCGCCTCCTAGCTAATAAAAATGGGGACGCATGGCGGCACATAAATGGTAGTAAATAGAACACCCACGGTTTCAACAATACTTGTGTTTCCGATTGTAACGTGACAGCACTTGTTCCAAAATGACTTTTTGATTGTTAATGTGTGCGCCTTCGCAAATCGGACTGCAAAATTACCACAACATGTTGGTGCCATGTCATGGAACCAAGCCAAGTTTCATTATTTCATGCATGTTTTGGATTTACAGGAATTAAAAAACTAAGTTTCTCAATGTTTCCAGCCCAGCCACGACGCCCAGAATTTTGAATTTCATTCCCATTTCTTGCATGGAACCAAGAAATTTACCCGAGGACACACATGTGATTTTTCAACCAACTTTGGTGCATTGTAACATGTGCTTGTATTTCAAATTTGAATTATTCACACAAAGGTGACACGTTTCCTCCCAGAACCATGAGCATTCTTGAGAGAAGCTCCGATTTGCAAGAAGCTTATACCAAAATTTGTTCCAACTCGGCCAATTTTTTTTACCACGGCATCGTACTACCATGACATGACACCATGCCAAGTTTCATGATTTTAAAACCAAGTTTCTCAATGTTCTCGACCGAGCCACGATGCCCAGATGTTTGAATTTTATTCTCATTTTTTGCATGGGACCTAGAAATTCACCCGAGGACACAAATGTGATTTTTCAACCAACTTTGGTACACGGGAGCACGTGCCTGTAGTTTAAATTTGAATTATGCACACTAAATGACCAAAAACTCAATTAATGTGTAAATAAGGCCAAAGGAAGCCGGAATAATTCCAAAATTTAATAGGGCACTCATGTAGTTCTATGTTGCCTTTGTAAATAAACTCAAGGGGACAACGTATATCGTTTAGCACTCAAAGGTGGCACGTTCCCTCTCAGAACCACGAGCCTTCTTGAGAGAAGCTTCGGTTTGCAAGAAGCTTATACCAAAATCTATTCCTATTCGGCCAATTTTTTACCACAGCATGGTAGTACCATGACATGACACCCATGCCAAGTTTCATGATTTTCAGACGTGTTTTGGATTTACAAGAATTTTAAAACCAAGTTTCTCAATGTTCTCGGCCGAGCCACGATGCCCAGATGTTTGAATTTTATTCTCATTTCTTGCATGGGACCTAGAAATTCACCCAAGGACACAAATGTGATTTTTCAACCAACTTTGGTGCACGAGAGCATGTGCTTGTATTTCAAATTTGACTTATGCACATTAAATGACCAGAAACTCAATTAATGTATAAAAACGACAAATGAACCCGGAATAATTCCAAATTTTAACAGGGCACTCATGTAGTTCTATGTTTCCTTTGTTAAGAAACTCAAGGGGGGCAGCGTATATCGTTTCACACTCAAAGGTGGCACGTTCCCTCTTAGAACCACGAGCTTTCAAATCGGCCCAATTTTTTACCACAACATGTTAGTGCCATGACATGACACCATGCCAAGTTTCATGATTTCCAGGCGAGTTTTGGATTTACATGAATTTAAAATCTAAGTTTCTTGATGTTCTGGCCGAGTCACGACGCCCAAATGTTTGAATTTCATTCTCATTTATTCCATGGGACCTAGAAATTCAACCCAGGACACACATGTGATTTTTCAACCAAATTTGGTGCACCGGAGCATGTGCATGCAGTTCCTATTTAGATTATGCACATTAAAAGTCCAGAAACGCAATTAATGTATAAAAAGGCCAAACGAACCCGAAATAACTCCAAAATTTAACAGGGCACTCATATAGTTCTATGTTGCCTCTGTAAATAAAATCAGGGGGGAGGCAGCGTATATCATTTCGCACACAAAGGTGACACGTTCCCTCTCGGAACCACGAGGCTTGTTGAGAGAATCTCCGGTTTTGCAAGAAGCTTATACCAAAACTTGTCCCAATTCAGCCAAAAATTATACAGATGAAAACAGGGTTTAGATTATCCTGAACATCTCGCTACCTAGACCAATAATGTACTATGATTTGAATTCAACATAAAATGGATACAAATATTTGAATTGGAGAGCGTATGGTACATGTAGTTCATAGTTAAATATGATTACTGCTATATGCATGTTTTTTGTTATCAAGATAATATTTAAATTATTGTATAACTTGACAACAATCGTATTCAAATAAGGAAAATTGATTCAAATTTAGTCCATATGGTAGACGACAATATATATGTTCACATGGTGGAGTAAAATGTTCATATATGATGGAAGATCAAAATGTACGACTACATCAATTTTAAACCGCAAGGTCACCTAACGATATATTCGAATTCAACATAACGTGGATTCAAAAATTGAAATTCAAAATCCTGGCATTTGTAATCATATAAAAAGGGACATTACTCTTTCTTTTGGTGGGAATTGATTTGTTTTTTGTTATTGTTGAGGTAAGTGCGAATCGATTTGGTACTGTGCAGGGTAATCTTGATCTCCCATTTTTTTTACATTTTTCTTGTAGTTTTTTCAATGGCATCTATAGCAATACAGTAAAAGGGGACATGACTATCTCTTGTCTTGTATGAATTGGTTTTTTACACATTAAGTTTGTTCTGCCGAACAAGGAATCTGCACCTTGTTATCCTGAAATTTTCAAGCTCGAGTATCTTTTGTCTCACCTGCTTTGAAACTCCCGCCTCTTCAACCCGCGCCATGCCTTGTTATCCCGAAATTTCGATGCGCTCGAGAACTCCCTCCTCATCTGAAATCGGTCCCGCAGCCCAGACACGTGAAATCCCATTCTACCCCTCAGCCGAAAATGAAGCTCCACGTCGCGGTGTCAAAACCGGTGGGGGTACGCTGGTAACTTACACTACATTTCGGACAAGCACGTCCCTAAGCGTGGCTCCCCCTC
>NC_057795.1:124381188-124417000 GCF_018294505.1 Triticum aestivum | reverse complement strand
TTCCCCGACTACGTCGTCCACTGCAACAGCTCATCATCCCTCATCCACCGCACCGGATGAGGATCCGTTGTCGATCTCGTCGTCCCGCCGGAAAAGCCGCCCAGTCCTCCAGCTCCAAGGAGCTACCCCGATGTTCACCTCATCTATCGCGCCACCTCAATCCCCACAGCGCCATCTTGACCTGCCCCACCGGAACCGCAGCACCCTCACCAATTCCTCCGATAAAGCCGAGGCTAACTCGTCGCCACCAAGGAGGTTCTGCACTCACCGCTGCATTTTATCTTTTATTCGATCACACGGGGCTGCCGGTGCTCGATACCGAGCAGACATGGCGGGTCTCCATCGATGGCGTCGTTGCCGGCCACATCATCCACGGCGTCTCTCCCCCATGTTGTTGCTTCCTTGGCGGCAACTTCCACAATGGCACTAGCTGCAGCTGCTCCGGCTCTCGCTCGCGTTGTGGCTCTGTTCTTGTTGTTGTTCGCGCTGTTGCACTGCTCTTGCTTTCGTTCGTGCTGCTGCTCTGCTCTTGCTCTCGCTTGCGCTGCTGCTGGTGCTGTTTCATGACCTCCGGCAGCTACAGGAGTTGCTGCTTTAGCACTCGCTCGTGGTGCTACTGCACGACTTGCTCTCTGCTAGTGCGTTCCCCAATTGGTTTTTGGTGGCTATAGAGTCTTGCGGCGGCGGATCTCCCAATCTATTGTGCTCCTAGATGTTTTTGGGGTATATGGGTATATATAGGCGAAAGAAGTCGGTCAGGGGAGCCACGAGGGGCCCACAAGGGTGGGGGCACCCCCAGTGGGGTAGGGAGCGCCCTGGACCCTCATGGCCACCTCGTTGCTTCCCAGACGTCCACTCCAAGTCTCCTGTATTGCATTTGTTCCAAAAACGATTCTCCCGAAGTTTTCATTCCGTTTGGACTCCGTTGATATTCCTTTTCTGCGAAACACTGAAATAGGCAAAAAACAGCAATTTGCACCGGGCCTCCAGTTAATAGGTTAGTCCCAAAAATAATATAAAAGTGCATAATAAAGCCCATTAAACATCCAAAATAGATATTATAATAGCATGGAACAATCAAAAATTATAGATACGTCGGAGACGTATCAGCATCCCCAAGCTTAATTCCTGCTCGTCCTCGAGTAGGAAAATGATAAAAACATAATTTTTGATGTGGAATGCTACCTAACATAATTTTCAATGTAATTCTCTTTATTGTGGCATGAATGTTCAGATCCAAAAGATTCAAGATAAAAGTTTAATATTGACATTAAAAATAGGAGTACTTCTAGCATGCTAACCAAGCAGTTTATGTCTTATCAAAATAACATAGCCAAAGAAAGCTTTATCCCTACAAAATCATATAGTTTGGCCATGCTTCATTTTTGTCACACAAAATGCTCCCATCATGCACACCCAATTTCATCCAAGCAATTGGTTCATACTTTGTAACGCGCTTCAGCCTTTTCAACCCTCACGCAATACATGAGCATAAGCCATGGACATAGCACTATGTGTGGAGTAGAGTATGATGATAGGGATTATGTGAGAAAACAAAAAAAGGAGAAAGTCTCACATTGACGCGGCTAATCAATGGGCTATGGAGATGCCCATCAATTGATGTCAATACAAGGAGTAGGGATTACCATGCAACGGATGCACTAGAGCTATAAATGTATGAAAGCTCATCAAAGAGAAACTAAGTGGGTGTGCATCCAGCTTGCCTGCTCACGAAGACCTAGGGCATTTTGAGGATGCCCATCATTGGAATATACAAGCCAAGTTCTATAATGAAAAATTCCCACAAGTATATGAAAGTGACAAAATAAGAAACTCTCTATAATGAAGATCATGGTGCTATTTCGAAGCACAAGTGTGGAAAAAGGATAGTAACACTGTCCCTTCTCTCTTTTTCTCTCATTTTTTATTTGGGCTTCTTTAGCCTCTTTTTTCTCTCTTTTTTTTATTTGGGCTTCTTTGGCCTCTTTTTTTATTTCGTCCGGAGTCTCATCCCGACTTGCGGGTAATCATAGTCTCCATCATCCTTTCCTCACATGGGACAATGCTCTAATAATGGAAATCATCACACTTCTATTTATTTACAACTCAAGAATTACAACTCGATACTTAGGACAAATTATGACTCTATGTGAATGCCTCCGGCGGTGTACTGGGATATGCAATGAATCAAGAGCGACATGTATGAAAGAATTATAAAGGTGGCATTGCCACAAATACGATGTCAACTACATGATCACGCAAAGCAATATGACAATGATGGAGCATGTCATAATAAATGGAACGGTGGAAAGTTGCATGGCAATATATCTCGGAATGGCTATGGAAATGCCATAATAGGTAGGTATGCTGGTTGTTTTGAGGAAGATATAAGGAGGTTTATGTGTGATAGAGCGTATCGTATCATGGGGTTTGGATGCACCGGCGAAGTTTGCACCAACTCTCAAGGTGAGAAAGGGCAATGCGCAGTACCGTAGAGGCTAGCAAATTGTGGAAGGGTAAGAGTGTGTATAATCCGTGGACTCACATTAGTCATAAAGAACTCATATACTTATTGCAAAAGTTTATTAGCCCTCGAAGCAAAATACTACTTGTCGGTGTCAAAACCGGCGGATCTCGGGTAGGGGGTCCCGAACTGTGTGTCTAAGGCTAATGGTAACAGGAGGCGGGGGACACCATGTTTACCCAGGTTCGGGCCCTCTCTATGGAGGTAATACCCTACTTCCTGCTTGATTGATCTTGATGATATGAGTATTACAAGAGTTGATCTACCGTGAGATCATAGAGGCTAAACCCTAGAAGCTAGCCTATGATTATGATTGTTGTCGTCCTACGGACTAAACCCTCCGGTTTATATAGACATCGGAGGGGGCTAGGGTTACACAGAGTCAGTTACAGTGAAGGAAATCTACATATCCGAATTGCCAAGCTTGCCTTCCACGCAAAGGAGAGTCCCACCCGGACACGGGACGAAGTCTTCAATCTTGTATCTTCTAGTCCAACAGTCCGGCACAAGTACATAGTCCGGCTGTCCGAGGACCCCCTAATCCAGGACTCCCTCAGTAGCCCCTGAACCAGGCTTCAATGACGATGAGTCCGGCGTGCAGATTGTCTTCGGCATTGCAAGGCGTGTTCCTTGAATACTCCATAGAAGATCTTGAACACAAGGATCGTGTCCGGCTCTGCAAATCAAATTCCACATACCACCATAGAGAGCACACTATTCCACAAATCTAATCTGCTGACTGCTTTTCACAGCATGACATCACGCCTCGGCCCAGTCATTATTCAAACCATTTTTCTCAACTCGCTATTGCACATCTTGTGAGGCAGTTTCATTGGCACGTCTTGTCAAGGCAGAGATCGTGTCCCCTTATCACGGGATACTCATCAATATGGGTGTGGGTAATCCAACCGCGCCATCAACGCGGAGCTTGGGGATTAAGCGAGTTTACTGGGCAAGTGGGGAGGTGCAGGATCCCTGCTGCCTTTATAAAGAGATAAGAACTCCCGTTTTTCACCCACGCTTTCTTCTTCCTCTGCTCATCCATTGTCTCTCACTCGAGCTCCAGCGCCCAAGCGTTCGTCTTCTCCGCCCACAAAGGTCCTCCAAAAATGTCCGGATCCAGAGCAGGAGGCAAGTGGATGGCCTCTACCATCCGGGAGAAGGATATCAAGAAGCTTCGGGAGGCCGGGTATCTGGCCAAGAGAATCAGCCATCATCTCCCGACGGCGGGACAGATTGTCCCAACCCCGGAACCCCACGAGAGGGTTGTATTCCTCCCCCATTTCGTCCGCGGGCTAGGGTTTACCCTCCATCCATTTCTTCGCGGCATCATGTATTATTACGGGATCGATTTTCATGATCTATCCCCAAATTCCTTCCTCAACATCTCGCATTCATCGTCGTGTGCGAGGCCTTTCTCCGCATCTCTCCACACTTCGGCTTATGGCTGAAGATTTTCAATGTGAAGCCCAAGGTAGTGAGCAGCGAGCACGCTGAGTGTGGAGGTTCCATGGTTAGCAAGATGCCCAACGTCACATGGCCATCAGGTACTTTTAATGATTCTGTCAAAGGGTGGCAACAGCAGTGGTTCTACGTCACTGAGCCGTGCGGCGCGAAATGGGCCGCAGCTCCGGAACTCTGATCTGGAGCCCCCTGCGGCTTACATCCTAGCCCAAGAAGGTCCTGAACTGGTCTTTGCCCGATGAGTTGTCGGTGCTCCAGACGCGCGTCAAGGATATGGAAGACAAGAATATCAAACTTGTCAATGTAGTCCAGGTGATGTTAGTTCGCCGGATTCTTCCTTGTCAACACAGGGCCTGCAATTTGTGGGAATTCGATCCGGCCAAGCACCAGACCCTGCTAGAGTTCTTTGGCACCTCACACAAAGACATTTGGAAGGTGCTCTTTAAGTCGGCAAATCGTGGCCGGACTCAGCCGAGGACCGCGGGTATCAACTGTCTTGTCCTACAAGTTCGGTAAGTCATTGTATGTTGACAAGTCATACATTTTATTTGCATAATCCAAGGGGAATTCTTAATGCATTTCCCAGAACTCTCCTAGGACTGGACGAAGAAGGCGGGGCGGATCTACTATCCGGCCCCACTGCCAGAAGAACCAGCCGGCCCACTTCTGACGAAGATGCTGGTCCCGGCGCCTTACAAGGTGCCCAAGAAGAAGGCCGAGAAGAAGGCCAAAGAGACCAGGGGTGGCCTTCATCGTCGCGGCACTTCGAACACAATATCCAAAGACTCCGACGCCCGCTCTTCCTCGAGAGAGGACGAGGAAGAGGAGGAAAACCAATCCCCCCAGCGAGGAGAAGAAAGAAAAGGACGGCCTCCACATCCTTGGAGGCCGAGTCGCCTAAGAAGGGAAAAACTCCCCTTCTGGAGGAGTCCACCGCAGCTACCGACAGTAGCCCAGAGTGGGATACCAGGGCCCAGCCCCTGGTGAACTCGTGAGTATATAAAATCCGAACACGTTTGCGCATCCAGACTCACTATGGCATGATGTTTTAATCAGAGCCATACTTTTTTGCAGTCCGGCAAAGTCCCGCACCGAACAATCCTCATCGGAGGATTTACTGGGATCGGATGCTATGGACAGCGGGACACCATCGAAGGCCCCTTCCCCAAAACACGCGAACGACACCAAGGTATCGTCCCAGAGGGACCCAGGCCAAGGAGGGGGGAAAAGATCATCAAGGCGGCGCCAGAAGGTCAAACTTCAGGGGACGGACACACGGGAGAAGAGGCTCCCATCGACGTCGACGGTGGGGGCTATCTCGAATTCGGCCCCCAGCTGGACACAATTCTAGACACCGATAGGGCTCCAAAATCAGGCAGGCAGCCTCCCTCAGCTGGAGGGGGTGCGCCTGTTCCACCGGCAACCTCTGTCCAACCAGAGGTGCCGGATACTTTATCGGTGGCGCTGAAGAGCGCCTCCATCATTGAAGAACACTGTGCCCTTATGGGTGCGGTGATTGAGAAGATTCACTTTGCTGAGAGTGGACTAGATGAAGCCTGCATCAGCCTTATAACGGGCTTTGAGGTATGTTTTGTGAGGTTTCGAAGAGTGTCATAGTATAGGTAGTAGCCCCTGATACACTATTCGGTGAAAGAAAGAACCGGACAGAGGATCAAATATATGTTTGCAGGAGACTCACTTTGTGGCATCTCTCCCTCTTCTCTTTTTTTTAATAAGCAGGCGTCTGTAGAGACTGCCGCCTCTCATACTGAGGAGGTCTCCAGACTGAAGCATAGTCTGGAGAGGGCTGAAGAAGAACTCGGTCGAGTGAAGAAGCAGTTGGAGAATAACCAAGGTATGCAAAAACCTTGTACGCATTCAGCGCGAATGAATAAGTTAGTATGATGAAAATATTTTTATGATGTGCTCTAGGGGTGACGGCCGAAATTGAGGCTCTTAAGAAGGATGTGGCCGAAGCCGAGAAGAAGGCAGCCGCAGAGCATGCTCTTCGCAAAAACCACTAAGCCAGGGTTATTGAAGCTGAACAAGAGCTCCAAGAGGCCGTGAAGAAATGCGAGACCTTGGAGCAGAGTTTAACGGAGAAAGAATCTGAACACTCCTAAGCTCGTCAAGCCGCATGTGATGCCCGCTGGGAAGCCCAAGGCACCCTGCAGGAAATCCAGGAGGTGAGGAAGAACGCGGCGGGTAAGGCTTTTTCTATGCAAAGCAGGTATTTAAAGGGAGAAAATCACGTCTTACTAATTCGGATTTCTCCAGGGGTATTTGCGGAGCTGCCATGCAGTATATCTGATGCCGCCCAATTCTAGCGGGCCGAAGAAAGGAGCACTGCGGAGAAGTTCTTCTGGTCGCAGTATCTGGCACCGAAGTATCCAGTGCATTTTGCCGATTAGCTGAAACAGTTGATCGAACTGCATAAGGCTGCCGAACTAGCCATGAAGGATTTAATTATCCGGCTATGGCTTGCCGAGCCGATTCCAAGCAGCTACATCGAGCTCATGAAGCGGCTTGTGAGTGCCTGCCCTCGACTTGAAGTCATCAAGCGGTCGGTCTATATGGAGGGTGCGCGAATGGCCTTCGCCCGCGCGAAGGTGCACTAGGCAAAGATGGATGCTGAAAAGCTGATGACCGAGGGACCGCCGGAGGGGAAGGAGCACCTCAAGCCCGAGTTATATTATGATAGTGTCCTGAAAGGATCCCGCCTTGCGGCGGAGCAATGCACCAAGGACATTATATTTCCATGAATACAGTCATGTTGTCCTTTGTAATGTTTAAACAAGGTCATTTCTATTATTTATTGCCTGTTATTTGAAAGCTTTTCCTCCTGTGCGGCCATTTTATATATTAATCCTAAGAGTTGGCCAGTCGTCGGCTTCTGCCCCCAAGTAGGAAGTACGGGGGTGTTCGGGATAAACCTGAGCACTCTTTACCCCAGTTTTGGGTCCTTGAAGGAGGTGTTCAGCGCAACGAACCAGGCAATCAGACTATAAGGCTTTATCACTCTCACTTAGCCATAGGAGTTTCACAAAAGGAAGGTAGGAGCAGCCCCTGGTGTTCAGAAGACCGCACGAGGGGCTCTATAAGCACCTGATCGGCAGAAAACCCGATCCATCGCACGCTGCATTAGTTATCGCATAATGCAGAAGAAATCCTTAAAGATTTTGCAACCTCTCGAACAGCTGACCAGATCTCGCCGTATCATGATAGTCAGTTTTCGGCTTTCTCTACTGAGGCGCTCGTTCGGAAGAACCGGGACACAATCGCAGTAGTTCTCCCTGTGCCGCCTTAGCCGATATAGCGGAACGTAAGGCAGCAAAACATGGGAGCCGGGCAAACCCAACTATTGACCCAAGACATGATTCAGAGCTGATGCATATAATGCTATAAGTTCGGGGTGCCGAACGACCGTGAAGGTGTTCGAACTTTTATTGCCATATTATGGGTACAATGAAGCCCCTGGCATATTAAGCCATATCGCGATGCACAGATGCCGTTTGACAAAGAGTGTCAATAAGGAACAACAGCAGATAAGCGTCATATAAAGCCACATGTTGTGATTG
Organism: Triticum aestivum; assembly: GCF_018294505.1. Classification (NCBI taxonomy): domain Eukaryota; kingdom Viridiplantae; phylum Streptophyta; class Magnoliopsida; order Poales; family Poaceae; genus Triticum; species Triticum aestivum. The sequence continues at coordinate 124,409,434 of NC_057795.1, read as the reverse complement.
AATAACACGTCGATGCGTACGAGTACGGGTAATGTGATAAAAAGAAATATGACTTCAGAACCTACTGAGACCAGGCGGGAGGAGGTTGTGTGCGGATCTGGAGTGTAATCATATGGTAATCGGGGGGGGGGGATATCTAAGGATTCCCTTACGTGTTTGAGTTGCTTCCCAACTGTTCATGTGTCTGGTCTCCATGTCGCCAGTCCTGGCCTACGCAAAAGTGGACCTGCAAAGAAAATGCAAAAAACGTTTGTGTGCCACGGAGCGGTTAAGCCGCAGTGTGTGGCCTGTCCTACCTTTGCCTCCATTTACTGCCAGAGTATTTTAATTGAGCTCCTCATGAGCCGGGCTATCCTGCTGCAAAGTAGTTCGGATTCCTTTGACGGTGTCCGGGAGCTTGGCCGTTGACTCAAGGTTCGATTGAAAGATGCCACTCCTTGCTTCTACAGTTAAAGCGGCGGTATGCGCTTCGGCACGGAGGAAGCGTTCGGCCTTGCCATTAACTGTTATGATGCCGCGCGGACCGGGCATCTTGAGCTTAAGGTAGGCATAATGTGGCACCGCATTGAATCGAGCAAACATGGTTCGTCCAAGCAGTGCACGATAATTACTGCGAAAAGGGACGATGTCGAAGATTAACTCTTCAGTACGGTAATTGTCCTGTGATCCGAAGACTACCTCCAGAGTGATGGAGCCCGTACAACGGGCCTCCACACCTGGTATAACACCTTTAAAGGTGGTTTTAGTGGGCTTGATAATCAAAAGATCAATACCCATCTTGCGCACTGTGTCCTGATATAGCAGGTTTAGACTGCTGCCTCCGTCCATAAGGACTCGTGTGAGGTGGAATCCGTCAATTATTGGGTCAAGGACTAGTGCAGCTGAATTGCATTGATTGCTATTGGCCGGACGATCCGTACGGTCAAGGGTGATCAGTCGTAGGTTATATTGTGGGGCGACTGGCTCCGTTACATCAACATCCCTAAGAGTGCACATCCGTTCCAGCTTGGGAATGTGGGTGGCGTTTATCATGTTCACCATTTTGATTTGCGGGGGGAATTTCTTTTGCCCTCCTATGTTCGGTGGCCGGGGCTCCTCGTCGTCGTCATCGCTTTGAGACCCCTTCACCTTGTTTTCGGCACCTGACCTGCCGGCTTGTTTGAAGACCCAGCATTCTCTGTTGATATGATTGGCTGGTGTTCCTGGGGTGCCATGAATTTGGCATGGACGGTCGAGTATGTGGTCCAAACTGGACGGGCCCGGATTGTTTCTTTTGAATGGCTTTTTCCGCTGACCGGACTTAGAGCCACTGAATCCGGCATTAACGGCCATGTCTTTGGTGTTATCGCCATTATTGTGATGCTTGTGTTTCTTGTGTCGAGGTTTGGTGTTGCTATCTCAGGCGTCTGATGTGTCGGGATTGCTTACTGTGTTGTTGCTACGAGCCAACCAGCTATCCTCGCCCGCGTAAAAGCGGGTCATGAGTGTCATGAGGGCTGCCATGGACTTCGGCTTCTCTTGGCCGAGGTGTCGGGCAAGCCACTCGTCACGGATGTTATGCTTAAAGGCCGCTAGGGCTTCGGCATCCGGACAATCGACAATTTGGTTCTTTTTAGCTAGGAACTGAGTACAGAATTTCCTGGCTGACTCTCCGGGCTGTTGGGTTATGTGACTTAAATCATAAGCATCCGGTGGTCGCACATAAGTGCCCAAGAAGTTATCCAGGAATGCGTCTTCCAGGTTCTCCCAACTTCCAATGGAGTTTGCCGGCAAACTATTCAGCCAATGTCGAGCCGGTCCCTTGAGTTTTAGTGGGAGGTATTTGATGGCGTGTAGATCATCCCCGTGAGCCATGTGAATGTGGAGAAAGAAATCTTCTATCCATACAGCAGGGTCTGTAGTCCCATCATAGGGCTCGATGTTCACGGGCTTAAACCCTTTTTGGAATTCATGCTCCATTACTTTGTCAGTGAAGCATAGGGGGTGTGCGGCGCCTCGGTGCCGGGCTATATCACGACGCAGTTCAAATGAGTCTGGTCTGTTGTATTTGGCCTGGCCGGATTTGTATTTAGTATATCCGGCGTGGCGGTCATTGTCACGCGTTGGGGCGCGCCCCCATGATCCGTAGATCGATCTTGACTGTCCTGCTTTGTTTTCCAATTGGTCTTGCAGGTCATGCGTGTAGCCCCGAGCCTTCATATTTTTGTTTGTTTGGCGACGGGGTGCGGGCTGGTGTTCGGGCTGATACGCCGCTTTGTCTCGACCACGAGGTGGCAGGTCAGCCGCATCCTGCGCTGGTATTGTAGGCTCTAGTGCCTCCTCGAATTGAGGTAACGACTTGTGCTTTGGGTAACTTTTGGTTGGGCACTCGAGTCTGTATTCCTCGGCTGCCAGGACCTCAGTCCATCTATCAGTTAGCAGATCTTGATCAGCTTGAAGCTGCTGCTACTTTTTCTTCAAGCTTTTTGAAGTGGCTATAACCCGGCGCTTGAAGCGCTCCTGCTCGACGGGATCCTTAGGCACGATAAATTCTTTGTCGCCGAGGCTCACCTCGTCTTCGGAGAGGGGCATGTAATTGTCGTCCTCCAGTTCCCCATCCATTGCCTGTTAATCAGGGCTAGCTTGCCCATCCCCCCGTCCGGCTTGCTCGAAGCTTGGCTGGGTGGGATTGTTTTCGTCTTTGGCGTTATCCAGAGTGCTTGTGCTCATATCGCTATTTTTGCTATGGCAGGGCTTAGAGCGGCGCCGCTGACGCCGGCGCTTAGATTGCTTCTCAAGGGGGTTATCCATTGCCTTATCGCCATTGCTTTCTTTGGGTGTGTCCACCATATATATATCATATGATGAGGTGGCTGTCCAGTGCCCTGTGGGCGGTGGTTCCTGTTCTTCTCCGACATCATCGTCCATGCCGTCGATGTCTTCAGAGCCGAAATCGAGCATGTCGGTTAAGTCGTTGACAGTGGCTATTAAGTGGGTGGTGGGTGGGGAATGAATTCCTTCGTCGTCCGCTTCCCACTCAAGCCGTACATAGTTCGGCGAGGAGTCTCCTGACAGGGAGAGAGACTTCAATGAATTTAGCACGTCACCCAAGGGCGAGTGTTGAAAGATATCAGCGGAGGTAAACTCCATGATCGGTGCCCAATCAGGTTCTATGGGCACAGATATACACGGTTCAGAGCCTGCGGCCGGAGACAAGTCCGGGGGTCCGACGACGCAGACCTCATTGAAGGCGAAGTCTATGTTCGGCTCTATCGCCACTGAGTGTGCGACCTCCGTGGCGGGGTCCATCCACCCGTCCTCGGAGGGCACGATCTTCTCCGGATTAAGACTCGGGGCAGCCGTAGGTGTGATCTCCCGAACACCGTCCGATAGCAGATCTAAGTCATGCTCATCATGACTGTTCGGCGCACCTATCATGGGCTCAAATCCGTCAAAGATGAAGTCTCCGCGGATGTCGGCAGTGTAGTTCAAGCTTCCAAACCTGACCTGATGGCCAGGGGCGTAGCTATCGATCTACTCCAGATGGCCAAGCGAGTTGGCCCGCAGTGCGAAGCCACCGAATACGAAGATTTGTCCGGGGAGGAAAACTTCACCCTGGATCGCATCGTTGTAGAAGATTGAAGGAGCCATCAAGCCTTACCGTGACGACACAGCAGAACTCTCAATGAAAGCACCAATGTCGGTGTCAAAACCGGCGGATCTCGGGTAGGGGGTCCCGAACTGTGCGTCTAAGGCTAATGGTAACAGGAGGCGGGGGACACGATGTTTACCCAGGTTCGGGCCCTCTCTATGGAGGTAATACCCTACTTCCTGCTTGATTGATCTTGATGATATGAGTATTACAAGAGTTGATCTACCGCGAAATCATAGAGGCTAAACCCTAGAAGCTAGCCTATGGTTATGATTGTTGTTGTCCTATGGACTAAACCCTCCGGTTTATATAGACACCGGAGGGGGCTAGGGTTACACAGAGTCGGTTACAGAGAAGGAAATCTACATATCCAATTGCCAAGCCTGCCTTCCACGCAAAGGAGAGTCCCACCCGGACACAGGACGAAGTCTTCAATGTTGTATCTTCATAGTCCAATAGTTCGGCACAAGTACATAGTCCGGTTGTCTGTGGACCCCCTAATCCAGGACTCCCTCACTACTACGCATGCTCCTAGGGGAAGGGTTGGTAGGAGTTAACCATCACGCGATCCTGACCTCCACTCATAAGGAAGGCATTCAAAGAACACCCCATGCTTCAAATTTGTCACACAACGTTCACCATACGTGCATGCTACGGGACTTGCCAACGTTAACATAAGTATTTCTCAATTTCATAATTACCCAACTATCATGACTCTAACATTACCACCTTTATATCTCAAAACAATTATCAAGTATCAAATTTATCATAGTGATTAATGCACTTTATATGAAAGTTTTTATTATATCCCCTTGGATGCCTATCATATTAGGACTGAATTCATAACCAAAGCAAATTACCATGCTGTTCTAAAGACTCTCAAAATAATATAAGTGAAGCATGAGAGTTCATCTATTTCTTCAAAATAAAACTAGCGTCGTGCTCTAAAAGGATATGAGTGAAGCAGTAGAGCAAATGACAAACTACTCCAAAAGATATAAGTGAAGATCAATGAGTAGTCGAATAATTATGCAACTATGTGAAGACTCTCTAACATTTAAGAATTTAAGATCTTAAGTACTTTATTCAAATATCTAGCAAAACCTAATAAAATAAAATGGCGCTCCAAGCAGAACACATATCATGTGGTGAATAAAAATATAGCTCCAAGTAAAGTTACTGATGAACGAAGGAGAAAGAGGGGATGCCATCCGGGGCATCCTCAAGCTTAGGCTCTTGGTTGTCCTTTAATATTAACTTGGGGTACCTTGGGCATCCCCAAGCTTAGGCTCTTGCCACTCATTATTCCATAGTCCATCTAATCTTTACCCAAAACTTGAAAACTTCACAACACAAAACTTAACAGAAAACTCGTAAGTCCGTTAGTATAAGAAAATAAATCACCACTTAGGTACTGTTATTAACTCATTCTAAATTCATATTGGTGTAATATCTACTGTATTCCAACTTCTCTATGGTTCATACCCTCCGATATTACTCATAGATATATCAAAATAGGCAAACAACACATAGAAAACAGAATCTGTCAGAAACAGAACAGTCTGTAGTAATCTGTAACTCCCGAATACTTCTGTAACTCCAAATATTCTGAAATAAATTTGTGGACATGAGAAATTTGTCTATTAATCATCTGCAAAAATAATCAACCTAAAATCACTCTCCCGTAAGAAAATGGCAGCTAATCTCATGAGCGCAAAAGTTTCTGTTTTTTACAGCAAGATCGCATAGACTTCATCCAAGTCTTCCCAAAGGTCCTACTTGGCACAAATAGTAATTAAAACATAAAACCACATCTAAACAGAGGCTAGATAAATTATTTTTTGGAAATATGCCCTATAGGCAATAATAAAAGGATTATTATTATATTTCTTTGTTCATGATAGTTGTCTTTTATTCATGCTATAATTGTATTATCCGGAAATCGTAATACACGTGTGAATACTTAGACCACAACATGTCCCTAGTGAGCCTCTAGTTGACTAGCTCGTTGATCAACAGATAGTCATGGTTTCCTGACTATGGACATTAGATGTCGTTGATAACGGGATCACATCATTAGGAGAATGATGTGATGGACAAGACCGAATCCTAAGCATAGCACAAGATCGTGTAGTTCGTTTTGCTAGAGCTTTTCCAATGTCAAGTACCTTTTCCTTAGACCATGAGATCGTGTAACTCCCGGATACCGTAGGAGTGCTTTGGGTGTACCAAACGTCACAAGTAACTGGGTGACTATAAAGGTGCACTACAGGTATCTCCGAAAGTGTCTGTTGGGTTGACACGGATCGAGACTGGGATTTGTCACTCCGTATTACGGAGAGGTATCACTGGGCCCACTCAGTAGTGCATCATCATAATGAGCTCAAAGTGATCAAGTGTCTGGTCACGGGATCATGCATTATGGTACGAGTAAAGTGACTTGCCGGTAACAAGATTGAACGAGGTATTGGGATACCGACGATCGAATCTCAGGCAAGTAACATACCGTCTGACAAAGGGAATAGTATATGGGGTTGCTTGAATCCTCGAAATCGAGGTTCATCCGATGAGATCATCGAGGAGTATGTGGGAGCCAACATGGGTATCCAGATCCCGCTGTTGGTTATTGACCGGAGAGCCGTCTCGGTCATGTCTACATGTCTCCCGAACCCGTAGGGTCTACACACTTAAGGTTCAGTGACGCTAGGGTTGTATGAATATGAGTATGCAGCATACCGAAAGTTTTTCGGAGTCCCGGATGAGATCCCGGACGTCACGAGGAGTTCCGGAATGGTCCGGAGGTAAAGAATTATATATAGGAAGTGTTGTTTCGGCCATCGGGAAAGTTTCGGGGTCACCCGGTATTGTACCGGGACCACCGGAAGGGTCCCGGGGGTCCACCGGGTGGGGCCACCTATCCCAGAGGGCCCCATGGGCTGAAGTGGGAGGGGAACCAGCCCCTAGTGGGCTGGTGCACCCCCCCTTGGGCCTCCCCTGCGCCTAGGGTTGGAAACCCTAGGGTGGGGGGGGGGCGCACCACTTGCCTTGGGGGGCACTCCACCCCCCTGGCCGCCGCCCCCCTTGGGAGATCCATCTCCAGGGCCAGCGCACCCCCCAGGGGGCCTATATAAAGGAGGGGGGAGGGAGGGCAGCCGCACCCTGAGTCTTGGCACCTCCCTCCCCCTGCTACACCTCTTCCTCCTCCCACAGTTGCTTGGCGAAGCCCTGCCGGAGCCCTGCTGCATCCACCACCACGCCGTCGTGCTGCTGGATCTTCATCAACCTCTCCTTCCCCCTTGCTGGATCAAGACGGAGGAGACGTCACACTGACTGTACGTGTGTTGAACGCGGAGGTGCCGTCCGTTCGGCGCTAGGATCTCCGATGATAGGATCACGACGAGAACGACTCCCTCAACCCCGTTCTCTTGAACGCTTCCGCACGCGATCTACAAGGGTATGTAGGTGCATCTCTCTCTCTCGTTGCTAGATGAACTCATAGATTGATCTTGGTGAACGTAGGAAAAATTTTATTTTATGCAATGTTCCCCAACAGTGGCATCATGAGCCAGGTCTATGTGTAGTTCTCTATTGCACGAGTAGAACACAAATCTGTTGTGGGCGTAGATCTTGCCAACTTGCTTGCCACTACTAGTCTTTTCTTGCTTCAGCGGTATTGTGGGATGAAGCGGCCTGGACCGACCTTACACGTACGCTTACGTGAGACAGGTTCCACCGACTGGCATGCACTAGTTGCATAAGGTGGCTAGCGGGTGTCTGTCTCTCCTACTTTAGTTGGAGCGGATTCGATGAAAAGGGTCCTTATGAATGGTAAATAGAAGTTGACAAAATCACGTTGTGGTTATTCGTAGGTAAGAAAACATTCTTGCTAGAACCCAATTGCAGCCACGTAAAAGATGCAACAACAATTAGAGGACGTCTAACTTGTTTTTGCAGCAATTGCTATGTGATGTGATATGGCCAAAAGTTGTGATGAATGATGAATGATATATTGTGATGTATGAGATCATGTTCTTGTAATAGGAATCACGACTTGCATGTCGATGAGTATGACAACCGGCAGGAGCCATAGGAGTTGTCTTAATTATTGTATGACCTGCGTGTCAATGATTTAACGCCATGTAATTACTTTACTTTATTGCTAAACCGTTAGCTATAGTAGTAGAAGTAATAGTTGGCGAGCAACTTCATGGAGGCACGATGATGGAGATCATGATGATGGAGATCATGGTGTCATGCCGGTGACGAAGATGATCATGGAGCCCCGAAGATGGAGATCGAAGGAGCTATATGATATTGGCCATATCATGTCACTACTATATATAATTGCATGTGATGTTTATTATGTTTTATGCATCTTGTTTACTTAGAACGGCGGTAGTAAATAAGATGATCCCTTATAATAATTTCAAGAAAGTGTTCCCCCTAACTGTGCGCCGTTGCTAAAGTTCGTCGTTTCGAAGCACCACGTGATGATCGGGTGTGATAGATCCTTACGTTCACATACAACGGGTGTAAGACAGTTTTACACATGCATAAACACTTAGGGTTAACTTGACGAGCCTAGCATGTACAGACATGGCCTCGGAACACAGAGACCGAAAGGTCGAACATGAGTCGTATGGAAGATACGATCAACATGTAGATGTTCACCGATGATGACTAGTCCGTCTCACGTGATGATCGGACACGGCCTAGTCGACTCGGATCGTGTAACACTTAGATGACTAGAGGGATGTCAAATCTGAGTGGGAGTTCATTAAATAATTTGATTAGATGAACTTAGTCTAAAATCTTTGCAAAATATGTCTTATAGATCAAATGGCCAACACTCATGTCAACATGAACTTCAACGCGTTCCTAGAGAAAACCAAGCTGAAAGATGATGGCAGCAACTATTCGGACTGGGTCCGGAACCTGAGGATCATCCTCGTAGCAGCCAAGAAAGCATATGTCCTAGAAGGACCACTAGGTGAAGCACCCATCCCAGAGAACCAAGACGTTATGAAACGCTTGGCAGTCACGTGCTGATGATTACTCCCTCGTTCAGTGCGGCATGCTTTACAGCTTAGAACCGGGGCTCCAAAAGCGTTTTGAGCAACACGGAGCATATGAGATGTTCGAGGAGCTGAAAATGGGTTTTCAAGCTCATGCCCAGGTCGAGAGATATGAAGTCTCCAACAAGTTCTATAGTTGTAAGATGGAGGAAAACAGTTCTGTCAGTGAGCACATACTCAAAATGTCTGGGTTGCACAAACGCCTATCCCAGCTGGAGATCAACCTCCCGGACGAGGCGGTCATTGACAGAATAGTTCAGTCGCTCCCGCCGAGCTACAAGAGCTTTGTGATGAACTACAATATGCAGGGGATGGTAAAGACCATTCCTGAAGTATTTTCAATGCTGAAGTCAGCAGAGGTTGAAATCAAGAAAGAACATCAAGTGTTGATGGTCAATAAGACCACTAAGTTCAAGAAGGGAAAGGGTAAGAAGAACTTCAAGAAGGACGGCAAAGATGTTGCCGCGCCCGGTAAGCTAGTTGCCGGGAAGAAGTCAAAGAATGGACCCAAGCCTGAGACTGAGTGCTTTTATTGCAAAGGGAAGGGTCACTGGAAGCGGAACTGCCCCAAATACTTAGCAGACAAGAAGGCCGGCAACACTAAAGGTATATGTGATATACATGTAATTGATGTGTACCTTACCAGTACTCGTAGTAACTCCTGGGTATTTGATACCGGTGCCGTTGCTCATATTTGTAACTCACAGCAGGAGCTGCGGAATAAACGGAGACTGGCGAAGGACGAGGTGACGATGCGCGTCGGGAATGGTTCCAAGGTCGATGTGATCGCCGTCGGCACGCTACCTCTACATTTACCTACGGGATTAGTTTTAAACCTCAATAATTGTTATTTAGTGCCAAGTTTGAGCATGAACATTGTATCTGGATCTCGTTTAATACGAGATGGCTACTCATTTAATTCTGAGAATAATGGTTGTTCTATTTATATGAGAGATATGTTTTATGGTCATGCCCCGATGGTCAATGGTTTATTCTTAATGAATCTTGAACATAATATTACACATATTCATAGTGTGAATACCAAAAGATGTTAAGTTGATAACGATAGTCCCACATACTTGTGGCACTGCCGCCTTGGTCACATTGGTGTCAAGCGCATGAAGAAGCTCCATGCTGATGGACTTTTAGAGTCTCTCAATTATGAATCATTTGACACATGCAAACCATGCCTCATGGGCAAAATGACCAAGACTCCGTTCTCCGGAACAAGGGAGCGAGCAACCAACTTATTGGAAATCATACATACTGATGTGTGTGGTCCAATGAGCGTTGAGACTCGCGGAGGATATTGTTATGTTCTCACTCTCACTGATGACTTAAGTAGATATGGGTATGTCTACTTGATGAAACATAAGTCTGAGACCTTTGAAAAGTTCAAGGAATTTCAGAATGAAGTAGAGAATCAACGTGACTGAAAGATAAAGTTCTTACGATCAGATCGTGGAGGAGAATATCTAGTCATGAATTTGGTACACACTTAAGGAAATGTGGAATCGTTTCACAACTCACGCCGCCTGGAACACCTCAGCATAACAGTGTGTCCGAACGTCGTAGTCGCACTCTATTGGATATGGTGCGATCTATGATGTCTCTTACCGATTTACCGCTATCATTTTGGAATACGCTCTAGAGACAGCTACATTCACTTTAAATAGGGCACCGTCTAAATCCGTTGAGACGACACCGTATGAATTATGGTTTGGGAAGAAACCTAAGCTGTCGTTTCTAAAAGTTTGGGGATGCGATGCTTATGTCAAGAAACTTCAACCTGAAAAGCTCGAACCCAAGTCGGAAAAATGCGTCTTCATAGGATACCCCAAGGAAACTATTGGGTATACCTTCTACCTTAGATCCGAAGGCAAGATCTTTGTTGCCAAGAATGGATCCTTTCTGGAAAAAGAGTTTCTCTTGAAAGGAGTAAGTGGGAGGAAAGTAGAACTCGATGAAGTACTACCTCTTGAACCGGAAAGTAGTGCAGCTCAAGAAAATGTTCCTGTGATGCATACACCGACTGGAGAGGAAATTAATAATGATGATCAAGGTACTTCGGATCAAGTTGCTACTGAAATTCATAGGTCCACAAGGACACGTTCCACACCAGAGTGGTATGGCAATCCTGTCCTGGAAATCATGTTGTTAGACAACGGTGAACCTTCGAACTATGAAGAAGCGATGGCGGGCCCAGATTCCAACAAATGGCTAGAAGCCATGCAATCCAAGATAGAATCCATGTATGAAAACAAGGTATGGACTTTGACTGACTTGCCCGATGATCGGCGAGCGATAGAAAACAAATGGATCTTTAAGAAGAAGACGGACGCGGATGGTAATGTCACCATCTATAAAGCTCGACTTGTCGCTAAGGGTTATCGGCAAGTTCAAGGGGTTGACTACGATGAGACTTTCTCTCCCGTAGCAAAGCTTAAGTCCGTCCGAATCATGTTAGCAATTGCCGCATACTATGATTATGAGATATGGCAGATGGACGTCAAAACGGCATTCCTTAACGGTTATCTTAAGGAAGAGCTATATATGATGCAGCCGGAAGGTTTTGTCGATCCTAAGAATACTAACAAAGTATGCAAGCTCCAGCGATCCATTTATGGGCTGGTGCAAGCATCTCGGAGTTGGAACATTCGCTTTGATGAGATGATCAAAGCGTTTGGGTTTATGCAGACTTATGGAGAAGCCTGCGTTTACAAGAAAGTGAGTGGGAGCTCTGTAGCATTTCTCATATTATATGTAGATGACATACTTTTGATGGGAAATGATATAGAATTCTTGGACAGCATTAAGGCCTACTTGATTAAGTGTTTTTCAATGAAGGACCTTGGAGAAGCTGCTTACATATTAGGCATCAAGATCTATAGGGACAGATCGAGACGCCTCATAGGTCTTTCACAAAGCACATACCTTGATAAGATTTTGAAGAAGTTCAAAATGGATCAGTCCAAGAAAGGGTTCTTGCCTGTATTGCAAGGTGTGAGATTGAGCTCGGCTCAATGCCCGACCACGGCAGAAGATAAAGAAGAGATGGGTGTCATCCCCTATGCCTCAGCCATAGGATCTATTATGTATCCCATGCTGTGTACCAGACCAGATGTAAACCTTGCCGTAAGTTTGGTAGGTAGGTACCAAAGTAATCCCGGCAAGGAACACTGGACAGCGGTCAAGAATATCCTAAAGTACCTGAAAAGGACAAAGGACATGTTTCCCGTTTATGGAGGTGACGAAGAGCTCGTCATAAAGGGTTACGTCGACGCTAGCTTCGACATAGATCTGGATGACTCTAAGTCACAAACCGGATACGTGTATATGTTGAATCGTGGAGCAGTAAGCTGGTGCAGTTGCAAGCAGAGCGTCATGGCGGGATCTACATGTGAAGCGGAGTACATGGCAGCCTTGGAGGCAGCGCATGAAGCAATATGGATGAAGGAGTTCATCACCGACCTAGGAGTCATACCCAATGCGTCGGGGCCGATCACTCTCTTCTGTGACAACACTGGAGCTATTGCCCTTGCCAAGGAGCCCAGGTTTCACAAGAAGACCAGGCACATCAAGCGTCATTTCAACTCCATCCGTGAAAATGTTCTAGATGGAGACATACATATTTGCAAAGTACATACGGATCTGAATGTCGCAGATCCGTTGACTAAACCTCTTCCGCGAGCAAAACATGGTCAACACCAGAACTCTATGGGTGTTCGATACATCACAATGTAACTAGATTATTGACTCTAGTGCAAGTGGGAGACTGTTGGAAATATGCCCTAGAGGCAATAATAAAAGGATTATTATTATATTTCTTTGTTCATGATAGTTGTCTTTTATTCATGCTATAATTGTATTATCCGGAAATTGCAATACACGTGTGAATACTTAGACCACAACATGTCCCTAGTGAGCCTCTAGTTGACTAGCTCGTTGATCAACAGATAGTCATGGTTTCCTGACTATGGACATTAGATGTCGTTGATAACGGGATCACATCATTAGGAGAATGATGTGATGGACAAGACCCAATCCTAAGCATAGCACAAGATCGTGTAGTTCGTTTTGCTAGAGCTTCTCCAATGTCAAGTATCATTTCCTTAGACCATGATATCGTGTAACTCCCGAATACCGTAGGAGTGCTTGGGGTGTACCAAATGTCACAAGTAACTGGGTGACTATAAAGGTGCACTACAGGTATCTCCGAAAGTGTCTGTTGGGTTGACACAGATCGAGACTGGGATTTGTCATTCCGTATTACGGAGAGGTATCACTGGGCCCACTCGGTAGTGCATCATCATAATGAGCTCAAAGTGATCAAGTGTCTGGTCACGGGATCATGCATTACGGTACGAGTAAAGTGACTTGCCGGTAACGAGATTGAACGAGGTATTGGGATACCGACGATCGAATCTCAGGCAAGTAACATACCGTCTGACAAAGGGAATAGTATATGGGGTTACTTGAATCCTCGACAGTGTGGTTCATCCGACGAGATCATCGAGGAGTATGTGGGTTCCAACATGGGTATCCAGATCCCGCTATTGGTTATTGACCGGAGAGCCGTCTCGGTCATGTCTACATGTCTCCCGAACCCGTAGGGTCTACACACTTAAGGTTCAGTGACGCTAGGGTTGTATGAATATGAGTATGGAGCATACCAAAAGTTGTTCGGAGTCCCGGATGAGATCCCGGACGTCACGAGGAGTTCCGGAATGGTCCGGAGGTAAATAATTATATATAGGAAGTGCTGTTTCGGCCATCGGGAAAGTTTCGGGGTCACCCGGTATTGTACCGGGACCACTGGAAGGGTCCCGGGGGTCCACCGGGTGGGGCCACCTTGAAGGAAATATGCCCTAGAGGCAATAATAAAGTTATTATTTATTTCCTCATATCATGATAAATGTTTATTATTCATGCTAGAATTGTATTAATCGGAAACATGATACATGTGTGAATACATAGACAAACATAAAGTCACTAGTATGCCTCTACTTGACTAGCTCATTAATCAAAGATGGTTATGTTTCCTAACCATAGACATGTGTTGTCATTTGATTAATGGGATCACATCATTAGGATAATGATGTGATTGACATGACCCATTCCGTTAGCCTAGCACTTGATCGTTTAGTATATTGCTATTGCTTTCTTCATGACTTATACAAAGTTCCTGCAACTATGAGATTGTGCAACTCCCGTTTACCGGAAGAACACTTTGTGTGTTACCAAACGTTACATCGTAACTGGGTGATTATAAAGGTGCTCTACAGGTGTTTCCGAAGGTACATGTTGGGTTGGCATAATTCGAGATTAGGTTTTGTCACTCCGATTGTCGGAGAGGTATCTCTAGGCCCTCTCGGTAATACTCATCACCTAAGCCTTGCAAGAATTGTAACTAATGAGTTAGTTATAAGATGATGTGTTACAGAACGAGTAAAGAGACTTGCCAGTAACGAGATTGAACTAGGTATTGGATACCGACGATCAAATCTCGGGCAAGTAACATACCAATGACAAAGGGAACAACGTATGTTGTTATGCGGTTTGACCGATAAAGATCTTCGTAGAATATGTAGGAACCAATATGGGCATCCAGGTCCCGCTATTGGTTATTGACCGAGAATGGTTCTAGGTCATGTCTACATAGTTCTCGAACCCGTAGGGTCCGCACGCTTAACGTTTCGATGATAGTTTTATTATGAGTTTATAAGTTTTGATGTACCGAAGTTTGTTCGGAGTCCCGGATGTGATCACGGACATGACGAGGAGTCTCGAAATGGTCGAGACATAAAGATTGATATATTGGACGACTATATTCGGACACCGGAAGTGTTCCGGGTGATTTCGGAGAAAACCGGAGTGCCGGGGGGGTTACCGAAACCCCCCGGGAGAGTATTGGGCCTTATGGGCCTTAGGGGAAAGGAGAGAGGCGCGGCCAGCATGGGCCGTGCGCCCCCTCCACCCTCTGGTCCGAATTGGACTAGGAGGGGGGGCGGCGCCCCCCCTCTTCCCTTCCCCCTCTCCCCCTTCCTTCCCCCTCCTAGTAGGAGTAGGAAAGGAGTCCTACTCCTACTAGGAGGAGGATTCCTCCTCCCTTGGCGCGCCCAAGGGGCCGGCCGGCCTCCCCCCTCCCTCCTTTATATACGGGGGCAGGGGGCACCCCATAGAGACACAAGTTGATCTACGGATCGTTCCTTAGCCGTGTGCGGTGCCCCCCTCCACCATATTCCACCTCAGTCATATCGTCGCGGAGTTTAGGCGAAGCCCTGCGCCGGCAGAGCATCATCATCGTCACCACGCCGTCGTGCTGACGGAGCTCATCTCCGAAGCTTTGCTGGATCGGGGCCTGGGGATCGTCATCGAGCTGAACGTGTGCTGAACTCGGAGGTGCCGTATGTTCGGTGCTTGGATCGGTCGGATCGTGAAGATGTACGACTACATCAACCGCTTTGTCATAACGCTTCCGCTTACGGTCTACGAGGGTACGTGGACAAACACTCTTCCCTCTCATTGCTATGCCATCACCATGATCTTGCGTGTACGTAGGAAATTTTTTGAAATTACTACGTTCCCCAACAGTGGCATCCGAGCCTAGGTTTTATGCGTTGATGTTATATGCACGAGTAGAACACAAGTGAGTTGTGGGCGATATAAGTCATACTGCTTACCAGCATGTCATACTTTGGTTCGGCGGTATTGTGAGATGAAGCGGCCCGGACCGACATTACGTGTACGCTTACGCGAGACTGGTTTCACCGTTACGAGCACTCGTGCTTAAAGGTGGCTGGCGGGTGTCTGTCTCTCTCACTTTAGCTGAATCGAGTGTGGCTACGCCCGGTCCTTGCGAAGGTTAAAACAGCACCAACTTGACGAACTATCGTTGTGGTTTTTATGCGTAGGTAAGAACGGTTCTTGCTAAAGCCCGTAGCAGCCACGTAAAATTTGCAACAACAAAGTAGAGGACGTCTAACTTGTTTTTGCAGGGCATGTTGTGATGTGATATGGTCAAGACGTGACGCTATATTTTATTGTATGAGATGATCATGTTTTGTAACCGAAGTTATCGGCAACTGGCAGGAGCCATATGGTTGTCGCTTTATTGTATGAAATGCAAACGCCCTGTAATTGCTTTACTTTATCACTAACCCGTAGCGATAGTCGTAGAAGCAATAGATGGCGTAACGACAATGATGCTATGATGGAGATCAAGGTGTCGCGCCGGTGACGATAGTGATCACGACGGTGCTTCGAAGATGGAGATCACAAGCACAAGATGATGATGGCCATATCATATCACTTATATTGATTGCATGTGATGTTTATCCTTTATGCATCTTATCTTGCTTTGATTGACGGTAGCATTTTAAGATGATCTCTCACTAAAATTATCAAGAAGTGTTCTCCCTGAGTATGCACCGTTGCCAAAGTTCGTCATGCCCAGACACCACGTGATGATCGGGTGTGATAAGCTCTACGTCCATCTACAACGGGTGCAAGACAGTTTTGCACACGCGGAATACCCAGGTTAAACTTGATGAGCCTAGCATATGCAGATATGGCCTCGGAACACGGAGACTGAAACGTCGAGCGTGAATCATATAGTAGATATGATCAACATAGTGATGTTCACCATTGAAAACTACTCCATCCCACGTGATGATCGGTTATGGTTTAGTTGATTTGGATCACGTGATCACTTAGATGACTAGAGAGATGTCTGTCTAAGTGGGAGTTCTTAAGTAATATGATTAATTGAACCTAATTTATCATGAACTTAGTACCTGATAGTATTTTGCTTGTCTATGTTTGTTTGTAGATAGATGGCTCGTGCTGTTGTTCCGTTGAATTTTAATGCGTTCCTTGAGAAAGCAAAGTTGAAAGATGATGGTAGCAATTACATGGGCTGGGTCCATAACCTGAGGATTATCCTCATTGCTGCACAGAAAAGTTACATCCTGGAAGCACTGCTGGGTGCCAGGCCTGCTGCTGATGCAACTGACGATGTTAAGAACGTCTGGCAGAGCAAAGCTGATGACTACTCTATAGTTCAGTGTGCCATGCTTTACGGCTTAGAACCGGGTCTTCAACGACGTTTTGAACCTCATGGAGCATATGAGATGTTCCAGGAGTTGAAGTTAATATTTCAAGCAAATGCCCGGATTGAGAGATATGAAGTCTCCAATAAGTTCTACAGCTGCAAGATGGAGGAGAATAGTTCTGTTAGTGAGCATATACTCAAAATGTCTGGGTATAATAATCACTTGATTCAACTGGGAGTTAATCTTCCGGATGATAGCGTCATTGACAGAATTCTCCAATCACTGCCACCAAGCTACAAGAGCTTTGTGATGAACTATAATATGCAAGGGATGAACAAGACTATTCCCGAGCTCTTCGCAATGCTAAAAGCTGCGGAGGTAGAAATCAAGAAGGAGCATCAAGTGTTGATGGTCAACAAGACCACTAGTTTCAAGAAAAAGGGCAAAGGGAAGAAGAAGGGGAACTTCAAGAAGAACAGCAAGCAAGTTGCTGCTCAAGAGAAGAAACCCAAGTCTGGACCTAAGCCTGAAACTGAGTGCTTCTACTGCAAGCAGACTGATCACTGGAAGCGGAACTGCCCCAAGTATTTGGCGGATAAGAAGGATGGCAAAGTGAACAAAGGTATATGTGATATACATGTTATTGATGTGTACCTAACTAGAGCTCGTAGTAGCACCTGGGTATTTGATACTGGTTCTGTTGCTAATATTTGCAACTCGAAACAGGGACTACGGAATAAGCGAGCACTAGCCAAGGACGAGGTGACGATGCGCGTGGGAAACGGTTCCAAAGTCGATGTGATCGCGGTCGGCACGCTACCTCTACATCTACCTTCGGGATTAGTTTTAGACCTGAATAATTGTTATTTGGTGCCAGCGTTGAGCATGAACATTATATCTGGATCTTGTTTGATGCGAGACGTTATTCATTTAAATCAGAGAATAATTGTTGTTCTATTTATATGAGTAATATCTTTTATGGTCATGCACCCTTGAAGAGTGGTCTATTTTTATTAAATCTCGATAGTAGTGATACACATATTCATAGTGTTGAAACCAAAAGATGCAGAGTTAATAATGATAGTGCAACTTATTTGTGGCACTGCCGTTTGGGTCATATCTGTGTAAAGCGCATGAAGAAACTCCATACTGATGGACTTTTGGAATCACTTGATTATGAATCACTTGGTACTTGCGAACCGTGCCTTATGGGCAAGATGACTAAAACGCCGTTCTCCGGAACTATGGAGCGAGCAACTGATTTGTTGGAAATCATACATACTGATGTTTGTGGCCCAATGAATGTTGAGGCTCGCGGTGGGTATCATTATTTTCTCACCTTCACAGATGATTTGAGCAAATATGGGTATATCTACTTGATGAAACACAAGTCTGAAACATTTGAAAAGTTCAAAGAATTTCAGAGTGAAGTGGAAAATCATCGTAACAAGAAAATAAAGTTTCTACGATCTGATCGTGGAGCAGAGTATTTGAGTTATGAGTTTGGCCTACACTTGAAACAATGTGGAATAGTTTTGCAACTCACGCCACCTGGAACACCACAACGAAATGGTGTGTCCGAACGTCGTAATCGTACTTTACTTGATATGGTGCGATCTATGATGTCTCTTACTAATTTACCGCTATCATTTTGGGGTTATGCTTTAGAGACGACCGCATTCACGATAAATAGGGCACCATCAAAATCCGTTGAGACGACGCCTTATGAACTGTGGTTTGGCAAGAATTCAAAGTTGTCGTTTCTTAAAGTTTGGGGCTGCGATGCTTATGTGAAGAAACTTCAACCAGATAAGCTCGAACCTAAATCGGAGAAATGTGTCTTCATAGGATACCCAAAAGAGACTATTGGGTACACCTTCTATCACAGATCCGAAGGCAAGACATTCGTTGGTAAGAATGGATCCTTTCTAGAGAAGGAGTTTCTCTCGAAAGAAGTGAGTGGGAGGAAAGTAGAACTTGATGAGATAACTGTATCTACTCCCTTATTGGAAAGTACTTCATCACGAGAACCGGTTCCTGTGATAACTACACCAATTAGTGAGGAAGCTAATGATAATGATCATGAAACTTCAGATCAAGTTTCTACTGAACCTCGTAGGTCTACCAGAGTAAGATCCGCACCAGAGTGGTACGGTAATCCTATTCTGGAAGTCATGTTACTTGACCATGATGAACCTACGAACTATCAGGAAGCGATGATGAGCCCGGATTCCGCAAAATGGCTAGAAGCCATGAAATCTGAGATGGGATCCATGTATGAAAACAAAGTATGGACTTTGGTTGACTTGCCCGATGATCGGCAAGCCATTGAGAATAAATGGATCTTTAAGAAGAAGACTGACGTTGATGGTAATATAACTGTCTATAAAGCTCGACTTGTTGCAAAAGGTTTTCGACAAGTTCAAGGGGTTGACTACGATGAGACTTTCTCACCCGTAGCGATGCTTAAGTCCGTCCGAATCATGTTGGCTATTGCTGCATTTCATGATTATGAAATTTGGCAAATGGATGTCAAGACTGCATTCTTGAATGGATTTCTAGAAGAAGAGTTGTATATGATGCAGCCGGAAGGTTTTGTTGATCCAAAAGGTGCTGACAAAGTGTGCAAGCTCCAGCGTTCCATTTATGGACTGGTGCAAGCATCTTGGAGTTGGAATAAACGCTTTGATAGTGTGATCAAAGCATATGGTTTTATACAGACTTTTGGAGAAGCCTGTATTTACAAGAAAGTGAGTGGGAGCTCTGTAGCATTTCTAATTTTATATGTAGATGACATATTATTAATTGGAAATGATATAGAATTTCTGGATAGCATAAAAGGATACTTGAATAAAAGTTTTTCAATGAAAGACCTCGGTGAAGCTGCTTACATATTGGGCATCAAGATCTATAGAGATAGATCGAGACGCTTAATAGGACTTTCACAAAGCACATACCTTGACAAAATTTTGAAAAAGTTCAAAATGGATCAGGCAAAGAAAGGATTCTTGCCTGTCCTACAAGGTGTGAAGTTGAGTCAAACTCAATGCCCGACCACAGCAGAAGATAGAGAGAAAATGAAAAATGTTCCCTATGCTTCAGCCATAGGCTCTATCATGTATGCAATGCTGTGTACCAGACCTGGCGTATGCTTAGCAATAAGCTTGGCAGGAAGGTACCAAAGTAATCCAGGAGTGGATCACTGGACAGCGGTCAAGAACATCCTGAAATACCTAAAAAGGACTAAGGATATGTTTCTTGTATATGGAGGTGACAAAGAGCTAGTCGTAAACGGTTACGTCGATGCAAGCTTTGACACTGATCCGGACAATTCTAAATCGCAAACCGGATACGTGTTTTTATTAAACGGTGGAGCTGTAAGTTGGTGCAGTTCTAAACAAAGCGTCGTAGCAGGATCTACATGTGAAGCGGAGTACATAGCTTCTTCGGAAGCAGCAAATGAAGGAGTCTGGATGAAGGAGTTCATTTCCGATCTAGGTGTCATACCTAGTGCATCGGGACCAATGAAGATCTTCTGTGACAATACTGGTGCAATTGCCTTGGCAAAGGAATCCAGATTTCACAAGAGGACCAAGCACATCAAAAGACGCTTCAATTCCATTCGGGACCAAGTCCAAGTGGGAGACATAGAGATTTGCAAGATACATACGGATCTGAATGTTGCAGACCCATTGACTAAGCCTCTCTCACGAGCAAAACATGATCAGCACCAAGACTCCATGGGTGTTAGAATCATTACTATGTAATCTAGATTATTGACTCGAGTGCAAGTGGGAGACTGAAGGAAATATGCCCTAGAGGCAATAATAAAGTTATTATTTATTTCCTCATATCATGATAAATGTTTATTATTCATGCTAGAATTGTATTAACCGGAAACATGATACATGTGTGAATACATAGACAAACATAAAGTCACTAGTATGCCTCTACTTGACTAGCTCATTAATCAAAGATGGTTATGTTTCCTAACCATAGACATGTGTTGTCATTTGATTAATGGGATCACATCATTAGGATAATGATGTGATTGACATGACCCATTCCGTTAGCCTAGCACTTGATCGTTTAGTATATTGCTATTGCTTTCTTCATGACTTATACAAAGTTCCTGCAACTATGAGATTGTGCAACTCCCATTTACCGGAAGAACACTTTGTGTGTTACCAAACGTCACAACGTAACTGGGTGATTATAAAGGTGCTCTACAGGTGTTTCCGAAGGTACATGTTGGGTTGGCATAATTCGAGATTAGGGTTTGTCACTCCGATTGTCGGAGAGGTATCTCTGGGCCCTCTCGGTAATACTCATCACCTAAGCCTTGCAAGCATTGTAACTAATGAGTTAGTTATAAGATGATGTGTTACAGAACGAGTAAAGAGACTTGCCGGTAACGAGATTGAACTAGGTATTGGATACCGACGATCAAATCTCGGGCAAGGAACATACCAATGACAAAGGGAACAACGTATGTTGTTATGCGGTTTGACCGATAAAGATCTTCGTAGAATATGTAGGAACCAATATGGGCATCCAGGTCCCGCTATTGGTTATTGACCGAGAATGGTTCTAGGTCATGTCTACATAGTTCTCGAACCCGTAGGGTCCGCACGCTTAACGTTTCGATGACAGTTTTATTATGAGTTTATAAGTTTTGATGTACCGAAGTTTGTTCGGAGTCCCGGATGTGATCACGGAGATGACGAGGAGTCTCGAAATGGTCGAGACATAAAGATTGATATATTGGACGACTATATTCAGACACCGGAAGTGTTCCGGGTGATTTCGGAGAAAACCGGAGTGCCGGGGGGGTTACCGGAACCCCCCGGGAGAGTATTGGGCCTTATGGGCCTTAGGGGAAAGGAGAGAGGGGCGGCCAGCATGGGCCGCGCGCCCCCTCCACCCTCTGGTTCGAATTGGACTAGGAGGGGGGGCGGCGCCCCCCCTCTTCCCTTCCCCCTCTCCCCCTTCCTTCCCCCTCCTAGTAGGAGTAGGAAAGGAGGAGTCCTACTCCTACTAGGAGGAGGATTCCTCCTCCCTTGGCGCGCCCAAGGGGCCGGCCGGCCTCCCCCCTCCCTCCTTTATATTCGGGGGCAGGGGGCACCCCATAGAGACACAAGTTGATCTACCGATCGTTCCTTAGCCGTGTGCGGTGCCCCCCTCCACCATATTCCACCTCGGTCATATCGTCGCGGAGTTTAGGCGAAGCCCTGCGCTGGTAGAGCATCATCATCGTCACCACGCCGTCGTGCTGATGGAACTCATCCCCGAAGCTTTGCTGGATCGGAGCCCGGGGATCGTCATCGAGTTGAACGTGTGATGAACTCGGAGGTGCCGTACGTTCGGTGCTTGGATCGGTCGGATCGTGAAGACGTACGACTACATCAACCGCGTTGTCATAACGCTTCCGCTTACGGTCTACGAGGGTACGTGGACGAACACTCTTCCCTCTCGTTGCTATCCCATCACCATGATCTTGCGTGTACGTAGGAAAATTTTTGAAATTACTACGTTCCCCAACACACCTATCCTGGAGGGCCCCGTGGGCTGAAGTGGGAGGGGAACCAGCCCCTAGTGGGCTGGTGCGCCCCCCCCCCTTGGGCCCCTCCTGCTCCTAGGGTTGGAAACCCTAGGTGGGGGGCGCACCACTTGCCTTGGGGGGCACTCCACCCCCCTGGCCGCCGCCCCCCCTTGGGAGATCCATCTCCAGGGCCGGCGCACCCCCCAGGGGGCCTATATAAAGGAGGGGGACGGAGGGCAGCCGCACCCTGAGTCTTGGCGCCTCCCTCCCCCTGCTACACCTCTTCCTCCTCCCGCAGTTGCTTGGCGAAGCCCTGCCGGAGCCCTGCTGCATCCACCACCACACCGTCGTGCTGCTGGATCTTCATCAACCTCTCCTTCCCCCTTGCTGGATCAAGACGGAGGAGACGTCACGCTGACCGTACGTGTGTTGAACGCGGAGGTGCCGTCCGTTCGGCGCTAGGATATCCGGTGATAGGATCACGACGAGAACGACTCCCTCAACCCCGTTCTCTTGAACGCTTCCGCACATGATCTACAAGGGTATATAGATGCATCTCTCTCTCTCTCGTTGCTAGATGAACTCATAGATTGATCTTGGTGAATGTAGGAAAAAATTTATTTTATGCAATGTTCCCCAACATTATTTATTACTAAACAGTAGCAAAAAGCAAAGAACAAAAATAAAATTGGGTTGCCTCCCGACAAGCGCTAACGTTTAACACCCCTAGCTAGGCATGATGATTTCAATGATGCTCACATAAAAGATAAGAATTGAAACATAAAGAGAGCATCATGAAGAATATGACTATCACATTTAAGTCTAACCCACTTCCTATGCATAGGGATTTTGTGAGCAAACAACTTATGGGAACAAGAATCAACTAGCATAGGAAGGTAAAACAAGCATAGCTTCAAGATTTTCAACACATAGAGAGGAAACTTGATATTACTGCAACTCCTACAAGCATATATTACTCCCTCATAATAATTTTCAGTAGCATCATGAATGAATTCAACAATATAACCATCACATAAAGCATTATTTTCATGATCTACAAGCATAGAAAATTTACTAGTCTCCACATAAGCAAATTTCTTCTCATGAATAGTAGTGGGAGAAAACTCAACAAAATAATTATCATGTGAGGCATAATCCAATTGAAAACTAAAATCATGATGACAAGTTTCATGGTTATCATTATTCTTAATAGAATACAAGTCATCACGATAATCATCATAGATAGCAACTTTGTTCTCATAGTAAATTGGAACCTCTTCCGAAATAGTGGATTCATCACTAAATAAAGTCATGACTTCTCCAAATCCACTTTCATAATTATCACAATAATATTCAACATCCTCCAAAATAGTGGGATCATTACTCCCTAAAGTTGACACTCTTCCAAACCCACTTTCATCAATATAATCATCATAAATAGGAGGCATGCTTTCATCATAATAAATATTCTCATCAAAACTTGGGGGACTAAACATATCATCTTCATCAAACATAGCATCTCCAAGCTTGTGGCTTTGCATATCATTAGCATCATGGGTATTAAAAGAATTCATACTAACAACATTGTAATCACGCTCATCAATCACATATTTTATGCCAAGAATTCTATGAATTCTTCTTCTAGTACTTGAGCACAATTTTCCTTCCCATTATTTTCACGAAAGATATTAAAAAGATGAAGCATATGAGGTAGCCTTAATTCCATTTTTTTGTAATTTTATTTTATAAACTAAACTAGTGATAAAACAAGAAACTAAAAGATTCGATTGCAAGATCTAAAGATATACCTTCAAGCACTAAACTCCCCGGCAACGGTGCCAGAAAAGAGCTTGATGTCTACTACGCAACCTTCTTCTTGTAGACGTTGTTGGGCCTCCAAGTGCAGAGGTTTGTAGGATAGTAGCAAACTTCCCTCAAGTGCATGACCTAAGGTTTATCAATCCGTGGGAGGTGTAGGATGAAGATGGTCTCTCTCAAGCAACCCTGCAATCAAATAACAAAGAGTCTCTTGTGTCCCCAACACACCCAATACAATGGTAAATTGTATAGGTGCACTAGTTCGGCAAAGAGATGGTGATACAAGTGCAATATGGATGGTAGATATAGGTATTTGTAATCTGAAAATATAAAAACGGCAAGGTAGCAAGCGATAAAAGTGAGCTTAAACGGTATTGCAATGCTAGGAAACAAGGCCTAAGGTTCATACTTTCACTAGTGCAAGTTCTCTCAACAATAATAACATACTTGGATCATATAACTATACCTCAACATACAACAAAGAGTCACTCCAATGTCACTAATAGCGGAGAACAAATGAAGAGATTATTGTAGGGTACGAAACCACCTCAAAGTTATCCTTTCTGGTCGATCTATTCAAGAGTCCGTACTAAAATAACAAGAAGCTATTCTTTCCGTTCGATCTATCATAGAGTTCGTACTAGAATAACACCTTAAGACACAAATCAACAAAAACCCTAATGTCAACTAGATACTCCAATGTCACTTCAAGTATCCGTGGGAATGATTATACGATATGCATCACACAATCTCAGATTCATCTATTCAACCAACACAAAGTACTTCAAAGAGTGCCCCAAAGTTTCTACCGAAGAGTCAAGACGAAAACATGTAACAACCCCTATGCATAAGTTCACAAGGTCACTGAACCCGCAAGTTGATCACCAAAACGTACACCAAGTAGATCACATGAATATACCATTGTCACCACAGGTAAGCACATACAAGACATACATCAAGTGTTCTCAAATCCTTAAAGACTCAATCCGATAAGATAACTTCAAAGGGAAAACTCAATCCATTACAAGAGAGTAGAGGGGGAGAAACATCATAAGATCCAAGTATAATAGCAAAGCTCGCGATACATCGAGATCATGCCAAATCAAGAACACGAGAGAGAGAGAGAGAGAGAGAGAGAGAGAGAGAGAGAGAGAGAGAGAGGTCAAACACATAGCTACTGGCACATACCCTCAGCCTCGAGGGTGAACTACTCCCTCCTCATCATGGAGAGCGTTGGGATGATGAAGATGGCCACCGGTGAGGGATCCCCCCTCCGGCAGGGAGCCGAAGGGGGGTCCCGATTGGTTTTTGCTGTCTACAAAGGCTTGCGGCAGCGGAACTCCTGATCTATTGTGCTCCTGGATGTCTTCGGGGTATATGGGTATATATAGGGTGAAAGAAGTCAGTCAGGGGAGCCACGAGGGGCCCACGAGGGTGGGGGCGCGCCTAGGGGGTAGGGCGCGCCCTGGACCCTCGTGGCCACCTCGTTGCTTCCCTGACATCTACTCCAAGTCTCCTGGATTGCGTTTGTTCCAAAAACGATTCTCCCGAAGGTTTCATTCCGTTTGGACTCTGTTTGATATTCCTTTTCTGTGAAACACTGAAATAGGCAAAAAAAACGCAATTTGCACT
Source organism: Triticum aestivum (assembly GCF_018294505.1). Taxonomy (NCBI): domain Eukaryota; kingdom Viridiplantae; phylum Streptophyta; class Magnoliopsida; order Poales; family Poaceae; genus Triticum; species Triticum aestivum. The sequence goes on along the minus strand of NC_057795.1, from coordinate 124,383,682 downwards.
GGGCCTCCGGTTAATAGGTTAGTCCCAAAAATAATATAAAAGTGCATAATCAAGCCCATTAAACATCCAAAATAGATAATATAATAGCATGGAACAATCAAAAATTATAGATACGTTGGAGACGTATCACCTAGCATAGTGTTTGGCATGAGAGACTGGATGAACAACATGTCAAGTATGCGGTCAAGGACGCGTACACAAGCTATGAGATGTACAGGCGGATCGTTGACATGAGGAAGTGTCTTCTTCATGCCCCAGACGAGGGATCGAGACATAGAGCAGTGGCGGGAGCATCACAAGAAGTAGATGACTAGACAATCGTTTCTCCTACTTTAGAATGCAAGCAATTGTTTATTGAGGCATGTGCGAATGATCTGTATAGTCACTTATGTAATTGGATGTTTATTTTAGTTATATATATACATGTTATTCTTCTGTAGACAAAGCAAATCACACGGATTATTAGCAACAATCATCTGTGTTATTATTGGTCTTCGCACACATTTCTAATCACGGACCTGTTTGCCGCCTATCACACACATCTTGTTCAGTTGAACCGTTTCCATTGTGTTGTGCAATAAAGGCTGGAAAGAGGGATCTACAGCAGCAAGGTCTATCGAGGTCTTTGTTTTGTAATTTTTGACATTTTTTTGTTTTTTCAACACATGTTGATTGGCTTGAAGAAGGTCTATCTTGTTAATTTTTGATAATTTTTTATACGCAAGCAACTAGTTTGCATTTTTCAAAGTTTTTTGTACGAACAGAATCGCACACGGACTTGCTATAGTAAATATTTGCGTTATAGTTTCTCATCGCAAACAGTTCAACCGAGTGGGATGTTTGATGCCTATCACACACATCTTGTTTACATGAATTGTTTGTGTTCTTTTGGCTGATCGCAAATGCCGCATATCACACACATCTTGATCTGGCTGACCGTTTTCGTTCTCTTGCCTAATCAAAAACAGTTTGTCCGAGTGAACCGTATGTTGTATATCACACACACCTTGATCTGGCTGACCGTTTCTGTTGCATTCCCTAATAGCACACAGTTTATCGGAGCGAACTATATGTCATATATCGCACACACATTGATATGGCTGCCCGTTTCTGTTTTTCTTCCTCATCGCAAATAGTTCTACTGGATCTACCATATGCCCAGCATCGCACACGCAAGTCAAATCTCAACCGTGTTTGATGTCTCCGCCATCGCAGATGTTTTACACCTTTTTGACGGGGTTTTTTACACCACCCTTTGCGATTATTGCATCGCACACAGTTTCATCGAAGGGTCTCTGATCGTAGTGTCGCGTTAGCAGCATCCCGCAGTAGTGAGAGTGATGTGATGGTGATGGGCTATTCTCCGGATGAGTGCCGAAGCATCGCCAACCAGCTTAACTACCGTTTGGGTTCCTTCCCCACGACCTACTTGGGGACCTCGATTAGTGACTCCCGGCTCTCCATTGCGGACTTGCGGCCAACCGTGGCCAAGCTGCAGACGCGTATTGAGGCCTGGCAGGGTCGGTCGCTGTCTAAGGCGGCCCGGAAGATTCTCATAAACTCTTCCCTCTCCGACCTCCTCCTGTTCCCCATGAGCTTCTACAACTTGCATGAGACTCTGCACCATGAGATCGCTAAAGTCCAGGCTCGATTCTTCTGTGCTGGTGACAGCAATAAGCAGAAATACCATATGGTCAGTTGGCCAGACATCTACAAGCCTCGGGAGCAAGGGGGCCTTGGGATCATGTGCTCTAAGCGCATGAACATCGCCCTCCTATCCCGTTGCCTCTGGTGTATTGCGCAAGGGCAAGGTGGTCTATGGCTTGACATCATCCGGAACAAATACTTGCGTGGGCAGCCACTTGCCTTCCATCAGCGTTCTGGCGGCTCTCAGTTCTGCCAGTTGGTCATCCAGCTGCTCCTGGCTCTTCGCTTAGGGACCTCCATCTCGGTTGGCTCCGGGGCGACGACCCTGTTCTGGTTTGACCGTTGGGTTGGAGACACCCCTTCGCCGCACGCTTCCCCGAGATCTTCTCCATCGTAGTCGATCCCTGGATCTCCGTCGAGAGGGCCCTTATTGACTTAGGCCACCTCGCCTTCCGAAGGCCATTTGGGCCTTCGGATTACGCCGCCTGGCGCGAGTTGCTTGACTGCATTGCCCTCCACGAGCCAAATCTTGAAGCGGGCCCGGATCAAGTTCGTTGGCATCTGGAGCCGTCGGGCCAATTCTCCACAAAGTCCCTCTGCAGAGCCATTGCTCCCTCCTCCGCCCCCTTCCCCTCACATCGGTGTGGTCCATTCACCTATCTCTGAAGATCAGGATCTTCATGTGACAATGGATTCGCGGGCGGACCCCGTCAGGGGTGGAGGTCCGGAAGCGCAATTGTCTTGGTAACAGCCTGTGCCCGCTCTGTGCCGTCCCGGAAGACTCGAATCACATCTTCTTCTCCTGGATGTCCGCCCAATTTATCTGGAGTTGCTTTCGTGAGGTGGT
>NC_057795.1:124363168-124380864 GCF_018294505.1 Triticum aestivum | reverse complement strand
GTGTTGCTGACGCTCTTTTCAAACTGTCTGGTTACTTGCAGCTTTAGCGGCCGCTTAGCCACCCCCAGGACCGTGACGACATCTCTGCCTTCATCGCCGACCTTCGCTTGATGGCTGTCCGCTTGTCGCCTCCGCTTCCGCCTCCTCCGCCCGAGCCAGATTAGGAGTCAGTCTTTGCCCCCGTCTCCCCCCTTGCTTTTTTTTGTTGTTCTTTTTTGGGCTTGTTGAGTTGTGCCCTCAGCAGAACCGTTGCACTTGTTGTCTGTGTGTGCTTCTGTGTGTGTGTGTGTGGCGTGAACCTTTCTATCCTGTGGTGCTCCGGCAGTTGGCTTTATCTATACAGCGGGGCGAAAACCTTTTTCATACGAGAGACTATGATGCTACATAGAGAATAACTTGTTGTATCCCATATTTAATAGTAGTCAAAGAAGATTTTCTTTACTCCAGCTTTAGGGGTTTTCACGTAAAATTTGATGTCTCTATGTTGGTGTTGCCACTGGAGTTTGGAGCGGTCCTTCTGATCTAAAACGCCGTGTGACGGTGTGAGTGATGTCTTATGTGTGGCTAGACTATTTTTTCGATGCATGCATATGTTTTATTATGTATCGAGCAATGATTTTTGAATTAGTACGTGGGTGATAATGATATCGAAGTTATTTTTTGACAAGTTATTTTTTGACCTTGTACTTTCTCCCACCTTATCAATGAAATGATATGCAACCTTACGTATCCGAGGGGAAAAAAGGCGACTGCTATGGATCAACCGACTGATTTCCACGGAAATCAGTCGGGTGAGTGGCCGTTGGATCCTCTCCCTTACAGCCCTTGGATAGGTCAACGCCCGCCTGTGTCATTCTACTTAAATCACAATGTCGCCGCTCGGCTCGCAGTCGCCGCTCCGCAGCAGGAGCCACACCCCCGTCTCCTCTGCAGCAGTCGCCGACGGCCACACAACATCGTCGTCGGCCACGCAGCATCACAGCAGCAACTCCCGTGGCAGCACCAACGACGCCCAGTGGCGCTCCATTGCAGCGTCGACGTTGCTTCAATGCAACCCCGACGAAGCTTCAACGGCTCCCGCGGCGCTTCATTGCAGCTCCGGCGGCGCTTCATCGCAACCCCAACGAAGCCTCAACGACCCCACGGCGCTTCAATGCAGCTCCGGCGGTCCGGTGATGATACGCTGCAGTAACGTGCCTGGCGAGCTCCATGGCAGCACTGGCGCCGGCGGATGCTGCAACGTAGCGCGTGGCGGCGACGGAGGATGCAGCGACGGCACGCGGCGGTGCCAACGGATGCTTCAATGCAGCCATAGGAACGGCAGCACGCGGCCGGGCGGCGAGAACTTGCAGCAAGGCACGGCCGTGCGGCGAGAGCTTGCAGCAAGGCGCGGCCGGGCATCGCCTCCGGCGTCTCCATGCGCACAAGTGCGTTGGCTGGCTTGCTGGCGTTGTGAGGTAGACCAAGAAGCGAGATGTGGATGGATAGGAAGAGACGAAGGCGCCCGGCCTTCATGTGTCGTTACCCCCTTGGGGGCGGCATTCTTGAAGATGCACTCGTGCTTGAGGGACCAGCGGATGGCTTCTTCGGTGGAGCGGTGTTTCGTCCTACATATTCATGGCGGCGGCTCTTGGCAGCATGGAGCAGCGGAGGCTTGGCGTCAGATGTGTGCTGATGGACACGCGCAGGAGGTCGACATTGTCTAGCGTCGTGGTGGCGTCGGCGGCAGATAGATCGGGCAAGGTTGATGCAGCAGTACAGCTCTGAAGATGGCTTGGTGGCAAGTGGTTGCGGCGGCTTCATACCCGGCAGGCGTCCTGGTTGAGGAGCACGCCGGACTGTTGGGTGCCCATACCCGGCAGGCGTCCTGGTTGGGACCTCAGGTCTTAGATATTAGGTCTGAATGTGATGTGTGTTTGGTATTAGACTCAGGCTATCAGCGCCCCTTCATCAATTGGATAGGTGTAGCGACAGTTGTTACTTGAATGGTGGCTTTAGTCTTATTATTGTATGACTTTGTAAGGTCTTGTGAGAATAATTAATAAAATAGACGTATGCATCGTCCAGATGCAAAGGCCGGGGGTCCTCCTCTTTTCTAAAAAAAAAGAAACGAAGGGGAAGAAAGAACGAGGGGATAAGGTTTGAGCGGTTGGCAGACTGCGTGCGCGCGGCTGGGCCCAAGCGGGACACGCGTCGTTTAGGAAGCTGTTGGATCAGTCGGTCAATTTTAATCGTTTTCAGGAAAATAATGCAGTTTTCAGATTACAGGTGTCTCTGTGACTATGAGCCGTGGTCACCTAAAAATCTATGAGCCGTGGGGTAGTGTTCGTAAATGATAACAATTGTCTTTCTTGTGGGATATGAAGTCTTTGGCGTCGATCGGCGGCTATATAACGAAGATATAGACTTGTAGGAAACCAGGACAGAAGCGATCACGCACGCACGAGGGTTTTCCCGATCGGTCAAACTACGAGCATGGCCGCGGACGCATCGCCGGACCAGCGACTCCCGCTGAAGGGAGCACAAACAGCGAGGACAACTGGAGAACTCCGGCAGCCGTGGATGTCCTGTCGAGAGGTGGTGCAGCTGGTTGGTCTTGCGTTACTATTTTGTTTCCTTCTTTTGCTTGGGGGTCTTCTCTTGGCCGCAACCGTGCCGACCGAGCCCGAGTACTCGATCGCCATCACCGGCGCTGAAGGGCTGGACCCAGCGCGGGACCTCAGGAGCTTCGACCGGCGGCCGAGGCTCTCGCCCGTGTTCAACCTCACCGTCCACATCGAGTTGCTCGACGACAGCTACTATCGAGCGTGCATCGGTGGCCACCAGGCGAAGATTGCCGTGTCCTACGGCGGCGCGCTACTGGCGGAAGCAGAAGGGCCCCTGCTGCCGGAGCTATGCGTCGGACCTCGTCAAGGGCGCGGAGCCAACATCACGGCGCGTGGCGTCGACGTGGCGGTGCCACGGTTCGTGCGCGACCGCCTCGCGGCAGAGCTGGAGCGGAGCGACGCGGCATTTGACGTTGTGGTGATGGCACCGCGGTATGACCGTCAGGTGCTTGCCTGCAAGGCCATGATCGGAGCGGGTCTACGCGCCTGCGATTTTCAGTACTACTACTAGCAGAAGATAATTTAGAGCACAGTTTCGTTTCCTGTGAAATTCTTTAAGGAGCTTATGTCTGTAATTAGTTGTTTTATTTTTGCGGGACTATGTTTGTAAAAATTATTGATTTGTTAGATGTCATTGTGACTCACTTGTTATGTCTGTAATTAGTTGTTTTATTTTTGAGGGATTATGTTTTTCGGAAATTTATTGGAATAGCAGAGGACTAGTTGGCTTGGGTAAAAGAAGGTTCTTAGCACACACAACGGTAGAGCAAAAACTAGATTTCATTGCACTACTCAAAACAGGGCGAGATAATTTCACCTCACAGTTCCTTGAAACTTTATCCAGCCAAATTGATTTTGATTGGCATTTGTTTACCTCCTAGAGGAAGATCCGTGGGATATTGAATGGGGGTTAGGTGCGAATCGCTTAAGGTAATTAGTGTGGTTCAGGGGGCCTTTGCGGTCAAGTTCCGAGTGAAATCAAAGTTGGATGGTTTCTGATGGTCTCTCGTAGCTGTATATGGAGCAGCACAACCCGAATTTATAGCAGATTTTCTAGTGGATTTGGTGCGGATTTGTGGGATGAAACTCTTCCAATCCTAGTCGAAGGCGATTTTAATATAATTCGAAGAAGAGATGAAAAGAACAATGATAACTTTGATGGACGTTGGTCCATGATGTTTAACATGATTATCGAGAGTTTTAGGTTGCGAGAGATTGAACTCACAGGTAGGCAGTTTACATGGGCCAATACGTTACCCATCCAACATATGAGAAGTTGGATAGGGTGCTCGCTAGTGGGGAATGGTAACAAAAGTACCCATTAGTGTCGGTACATGGGATGAAGACGGCGATCTCAGACCACACACCATTACTAGTTGACTCGGGATGGAAGGGGGAAAGTGGAACCTCTCCTCCTCCCCTCGCGTCGCCCTGCACGCGACTGAGGGGGTTGTTGATGATCTTTGCTTTATATATAGTTCCTGTGAGTGGGCCAGGTCGAGCAACTATGCCATAAGGCAATGGATGGATCGTTGATCCGGACATGCATGGGTATGATTCCCAGTAAATTGATTTGATTGAAGAGCGTAACTTTATTGTTAATTCATTCTTTAGATAACTATTGATACATTCTAAAATTTAAAAGTAGAACATGAAGTAAATAGCGATATCAACAAATCTAAAGTAATAGCCGCAGCAAGGTAACCAATCGAGTTTGATAGTTGCAGTAAGCATCTATTCAAAAATAATAATGCAGCAAGCATAATCTGCTCATATTTTTTAGTTAGGAAATATTTTTTTGTGTGGAACTCGCATCAAAACGTATTTTATCGGGAAAAAATTATAGACACTTATCTTTTCTTGGAGGAATTCATATTAACATGTTTGATGCTTCCTGGGTTTGAATTGATATGTAAATATATTCCATGAAAAAAAGAATTTGTAAAATATATGCTCGATACCCTGAACTGAAGCTATGACTCTGAATTCTCCCCCATGTTACTTCCTATGTTTATTATCTATATCTATTCCGTGCTTCTTTTAACTCAAAGAAATATAGCCAATTTAGTTCACAAATGACACCAATATGATCAGATCATATGTTCAAGTCACAACCCACCCCTCGTCTCCTACTATGCAACCACACAATTAGAGATGCGTACCAGAGCACAGAAGCAAACAAAAAAAACCCAGGGATGCTTCCTTCCTGATGCATGTTGTTATTGATGCCGAAGGACCGTGGCTTGTGTAAAGAGCAGACCATCAGATACTTATGCACACCAAGCCCAACACGCTGGACACACGCCACGCACATGACGACGGAGACGCATGCAGCCGGCCAGCATGCTTTGCCGCCGGAGTGGTGCACATGAGCGCGCATCGCACGTCACGCTCGCCGGACACAGTTACCGGACGCATGCGGCACAGCAGCACAGCGTTGTCCTCGTCAAACCCATTGTTTGCTGCTAGACAACGGATGTCTCGGTTGTCTCGTCCTTGTGTTCCCTTCTTCCTCCTCTTCAATCGGGAACTGCTAATTCCCTCGATAGATTAGGCGGGCGCGTAGGCGACGGACGGTCCCGAGCGTTGCCAGAAAGCGCCATAGGGCTCTGAGACTCGCTTCTCAACTGTTCCCAAGGTTTGCCACCTAGCCCTCCTCTTCCACCCTTTTCGCTCACGGTCGGCAGGAGGGACAAAGCACCTTGTGGAATTTTCCTCATCGTATGCCTCCTCTCGTCCGATGGCTCCATCTGCTAGTCCAATTCTACCTCCGGATCCACCTTTTGCCTTCTCTTTCATGAGTCAGTATTTATTGGAGGGTTAGAGACAACAGCCAGGGTTGTGGAGATTGGTGTCTCGTGTAGGAAACAAACACGAGCGGGGAGACTGGGAGTGCTTGCGAACGAAAAGACTCCAAGTGGTCAACATATATAGGACAAAAATATCACCTCAATGGGGCGGACGAAAATAACAACGCAGCGGGGGATATATAGATTAGTACCATCTTGGATATAGAAAATAAATAGAGACGCGTTGAAGAAAAAAAAACTAAAAGCGTAAATTCACGGGAAGAAATGTATTGTGACGGTGAACCCACGGAGTCAATCCGTGCTTTATTATTAGGGAAAGCTAGCAAAAAAGCCCGTGCGTTGCAATGGAGCCAATATATATTTGATGATTCAATATAATTCATGCCTAAATATACATAGCAAAAGAGTCCGTGCATTGCAATGGGAAAAAATATCTCACATGGTTCAAGATTTTAGGTGTCTTTTTTTATTTTTTCACGTGGCCATAAAAGTGATTTCATGAATCTAGACTAGTTCTCTAGATTTCTTGTCATAATATAATTATTACATTGTTTGCCCTATGCTACTTTTGCATTGCATCATGTCATATTGCCATTTAATATACCTTTTTAAAAACTATAAACATCTTCAGAATTTAATCTGAGCCCCCCTTCTATATTTTAAATTTAAGTGCTTTCCTTTTCCGTTCCAAACTTCTCCAAATCCTATGCATTTACTACTTGAAGTTTGCTCTCCAAACATTGCCACTGACTCTTGTTGCATTTATCCAAGCTCCACCAAAATTCCATAAATTTTGGACACTTCTAAAACCTTGACCTATTTCAAACCCATTTTAATTAAATTCAGATGATTTGGAATCTAATTGCCAAATCATGCCGACAACCAACTTTCTTGGGTCACACATATTTCAAGGAAGATCCCCGCAAAAAAAATCAAGGAAAGAAAATTTATCCCTTGCACATATTCATCCCCTAACCCTCTCTATCTCATATCTTTTTTTTGTAAAAGACTAGCACATATGCCCGTGCGTTGCAATGGGAGATTCTTTTTTTGTGAGAAGAATCGGGAGAGGTAACTGATATGTCCATCAAAACGGTCTCCGCAGCGGTGGGGCGACAAAGCGAGGAGTTGTGGTGTCCTCACGGGTCATGTTTGGCCCGCGAGATCTTGATAGTGGTGGGGTTGGTCGGTGTGGTGGCCACCACTCTACTCGTGCCCTTCTATTCCTCCGGGTCCGCCTCCGGGTCTAGGTTATGGTTGCCTCCTCATTTTGTGGCTGCACGGTAACCTTCGAGGCATAGTTGCTTCAACCGCTCTCTCCTACAATGGCGTAATCGGATAGATTATTAATTCAATGAATTCCATTCATTGCCATAATCAGTGCATAACCAGGTAGCCCTGGTTTACCAAGGTTTATTCTCTTTTTTTAGCGCTTACTTGTCTACATTTTTTTATTCAGAGCCAAACCAGCATATACTCTTTTATTGGTATGTGCCTACAATTTCTTTGAATTATAGCCAACCAACATATTCTCTTTTATGGTCAAATGACATGGGGGATGCACAACAGTTCGCATCTAGGTTAGGCCACTGGCAGTTACCAAAACAACGTGTGTTTGTAAGATACGAACAAAAATCCAAAACAACCGCTCAGTTGAAGGATTAGTTCCATGACCTCAATATCTCGACCACATGCTGATAGCCATTCGAAAAAACAGCTCCTGCTAAAAAATGGCCAACACGAATGTCTAAGTACATAATGTAGCGTAACATTCAAAACATTTTTCCATTTTTCTCATCTTTTTTGAGCTTTTCAATAAATAAATTAATAATTATGAAATTCTCAATATTCTTCGAAATGTGAATGACGTTTGAAATAATAATTCTTTTTCTAAAAAATGTGAGCATTCTTTTTAAAATTCATTAAATCTGGAAAAAGACAAACAAAATGTGAAATGTTTTTTTTTAATTTACAAACATTTTTTGAAAACATGAACCTCTTTCTATTAAAACAATTATTTTTTAATTTGTGAACAATTGTGAAAATGGAATCATGTTTTGAACATTGAAAAAAAATAAACGTGTATTTTAAGCTCAAACAATACTTTAAATTTTTGACCATTTCAACAAACATAAATACTTTTCGAATTTTTATCATTTTCTAAAATACAACTTATTTTGAAAATCTCAAACAATTTGAAAATGCAAACATTTTTTTAGAAATGCGAACATTTTTTTAGTTTTGAAGAAAATTGGAAGGAGAAGAATTTTTTAAAGAATATAATTCAAAATGGGACTTTTTTAAAATTCTAGTGATTTTGCCAATATTTACACAAAAATGGCTGAAAAAAATTGAAAAATAGAATTTATGAAAAAAGGAAAAAATAAAAATAAACTTGGAAAGCAAAAAATAAGAAATAAGCATAAAAGAAAAAGGTCAAAACAGAATAGAGAAAAAAATGAAAATGGGCCGGCCCATTCTTTCGCACCATGTGCGAAATTATGACTGTTTGCCGCCCGATGCGGTAAATAATGTTTCAGATGCATGCGCAGGAAACCAATGGGCTTGCTTTACTGGGCTGCAGCATGCGCGACCCACGTACAAAATTCGCAACAAAACTGTTTTTCTTATCTAACAGATGAACGCACAATAATTTAGTACCATCTTGGATAGAACAAAAATCTTTTCGATGGTGAACGGATGAAAAAATTAAAGAAACACACCTTGCTTTATTAGGTATAGAAAAATAAGAAGAAGAGCAGCAGCGCAGCCTAGCAGCTAGGTCTGCTCTGCAATCGGCCCACCAGCGGTCCATCTATCCAATCCCCTCGTCCTCCTCCTCGATCCCACTCTCCCTCGTTCCCCTCGAGAGCCGCCTCTGCTAGTCTCGCCAGCGCCAGCGACTGCTAGTCTCGCCAGTGTCGCCATCTTCCCCCGCTCTAGACGGCGAGGTAGACCGCGCCACCATCTCGTCGTTCCTCGCGCCGCTGCCCCGCCACTCCTAGCGCCCTCCCGCAGCGGAGGCCGATCTCCTGCGCGGTCAGGCACCCCCTTTTCCTCCCTGGCTCCTCTCCTCGTCCGTCCACGCCCAGCCTCCCGCGCCTTCTCTTCTCTCTCTCTGACCCCCCTCTCTTCTTCTCTCTAGTCCACGCGCCGCCAAGCCAGGCCCATCCGAGCGACGGAAGGAACTTCCACAAGGACGTGCGCACCCAGATTAGTACCACCTCGTTTATATTACGATTTTGTCTATATAAATCGTAAAAGTGTATTATGACATGAGAAGAAATCGTATTGTGACGGTGAACCCGACAAAGTCAATCCGTGCTTTATTATTAGGGAGAGAAAGCAGGGCGAAAGCCTTTTTCGGTACTAGTTGACTCGGGAGACGCAACCCATATTGGGAACAAGAACGCTTTCTCTTTCGAACTAGGTTGGTTCGAGAAGGAGAACTTCATGAATATCATTGCATGAGAATGGGCGAAGCCTGTTAGTGGACGGTCAAGTATAGAGAGATGGCCAAACAAGATTAGACATTTGAGACAATTTTTACGGGGTTGGGCCAGAAACGAGAGTGGGATATACAAACAAGAAAAAGGGCGACCCACTCAGTTAATAGATGCTTTAGATTTAAAAGCAGAAGTAAACATTCTTAATGTAGCCAAGCAGAGCTCGAAATCCGAAGCCGAGCAACGCCTACGAGCTCTTCTTAGATAAGAGGAGCTCAAATGGGCATGCGTGCTAAGGTGCTTAAGGTCGTCCAAGGGGATGACAATACACAATTCTTTCACATGATTACGAATGGGAAACATAGGAAGAAGAAAAATATACAACTTGAACAGGACGAAGGGACAATTGTGGATTATGAGAATCCGAAAGCTTATATCTATAATTATTATAAACAACTTCTCGGGCCTCCGGCAGCAAGCACGGTGTCCCTTAATGAGTCTGTTATTGGAGATATGCCTCAGATTCGGTCGGAGGAGAATGATATTTTATCTGCACCGTTTACTGTGAAAGAGGTTCTAGATGCCATTTCACAAATGAAACCGAATAAAGCACCGGGACCGGGTGGGTTTCCCGCGGAATTCTATAGGAAATGTTGGCATATTATTAAGGAGGATCTTATGCCTATGTTTCAAGATTTTTTTAATGGTCATTTAGAACTGTTTCATCTTAACTTTGGCATGATTACGTTGTTGCCAAAGAAAGAAGAGGCGGTTCGGATCGAGCAATTTAGGCCAATATGTCTTCTCAACGCGAGTTTCAAAATATTCACGAAAGTGGGTACCAATAGATTGACACGGATTGCCCTTTCGGTGGTGCAACCGAGCCAAACAGCTTTCATGCCTGGGAGACACACTCTTGAAGGGGTCGTCGTACTGCATGAAACGCTGCATGAAATTCATTCGAAAATGCTAGATGAGGTTATCTTTAAAGTGGATTTCAAGAAGGCATATGATAAAGTTAAATGGCCTTTCCTTCAGCTGACAATGTGCATGAAAGGTTTTAATGAGGCATGGCGAAACCAAGTGGTTTCTCTAGTCCAAAAAACGTAGTGTCAGAATCAAGGTTAATAATGATATCAGTTACTATTTTCAGACACATAAGGGATTGAGGCAAGGGGATTCGATGTCTCCTCTCTTTTTTAATATAGTGGCTAATATGTTGACCTTTCTTATAGGCAGGGCCAAGGAAAACAGTCAAGTGGATGGACTTGTCCCTCATCTGGTCGATGTAGGAGTTTCCATTTTATCCTTTTCATGGAACATGACATTGCAAAAGCGCGGAATATGAAACTCATATTATGTCTCTTCGAACAATTGTCTGAATTAAAAATAAACTTTCACAAGAGCGAGTGGGTCTGCTTTGGTAAGGCCAAAGAAGAGCAAGACACATATAGACAATTGTTTGGTTGTGAATTAGGTTCTTTGCCCTTTATTTATTTGGGCATACCGATTCATCACCGTAAGTTATCTAATAAAGAATGGAAGTGCATCGAAGATCAAATTGAAAAAAACTTAGTTGCTGGAAGGGCAAGCTAATGTCGTATGGAGGTCGGCTAGTGCTGATTAACTCGATACTTACTAGTATGCCGATGTTCCTACTATCTTTCTTCGAGGTACCGAAAGGGGTGCGAAAGAGACTTGATTTATTTCGATCTCATTTCTTCTAGCAGTCAGATGAGGTCAAGAAGAAATATCATCTTGCACGATGGGATATTTTATGCCGACCCAAGGACCAGGGGGGACTCGGTATTGAAAACCTGGAAATTAAGAATAAATGTCTTATGAGTAAATGGCTCTACAGGTTAGAGATGGAGTCAGATGGTATGTGGGCACCGATACTGCGCAACAAGTATCTACAATTGAAAACGCTAGCCCGGGTCACCACGAGACCAACTGACTCGCCATTCTGGAAGGGACTCATGCGAACGAAAGATGTGTTCTTTCGTAGGGTCAAATTCTTGATTGGCAATGGGATGTCAACAAGATTTTGGGAGGATACATGGTTAGGGGAGACGCCACTAGCCATACAATACCCCACCATATATAACATTGTGCAACGTAAGGAGGATTACGTAGGCACGGTATTTCAATCGATTCCCTTGAATATTCAGTTCACATGAGCGTTAGTTGATGAGCGATGGAATGCCTGGATGCACTTGGTATGGAGATTGATAGATGTTCAATTATCCGACCAACCCGATTCAATGCACTCGAAGTTAGCTATAAATGGGGTGTTTACGGTGAAATCTTTTTACATGGATCTAATTAACTCTGGCCCAATCTCGAGATCATTACATATATGGAAGATTAAGGTTCCCTTGCGTATTAAATTTTTTATGTGGTTCGTACACAAGCAAGTGATCCTCACCAAAGATAACTTATTAAAGAGGCGATGGGTAGGCAGTTCACGTTGTTGTTTTTGTGATCATGATGAAACAATACAACACTTATTCATAGAATGCCCACTCGCGAAATTGCTTTGGGGAACGATCCATATATCCTTACATTACTCCTCCAGTTAACATTGAATCATTATTTGGGGCGTGGTTAGCTGGGGTTGATCATATTACTCCGGCTCGTATTCGAATTGAAATATGTGCGCTTCTATGGGATATATGGAATTGCAGGAATGCTATGATCTTCATCAGAGCTACCGCATGGATCCGTACGTGGTCCTTACTCACTCCTACGGACTCCAGGGAGCCTTTGGTTACTGGGTGCAACCAGTGAGAGATGGTAGCACGGGCTATATTCAACTGGTTTAGATGGCGACCGCATAATAGGATAGGAATCTAGGAAGCTTGTCCTTTTCATTGTTATACCGGTTGTGATATTAATCATTCACATTTATTTTCCTTTTTACCGCTTGCGAGCTATAATAATTTTATGACTTTGTGCTACTTCGAGACTTTTTAATAAGATGGCTGCATGCATCGTTCCGATGTAGAGGCCGGGGCCAAGCCTCCTTTTCCAAAATGTTTTCCTTTTCAGACGACATTCCATAGGTAGAGGCCGGACCCCATGGATAGCTGCTTAATTAGATGAAGTGCTAAATACATGAAGTAGGTTAACAACAAAACTCATTAATGCATAGGTGGTTGCTAAGCTTTCTTTATTTAATTAGTTGTATGTTGTAAACTGGATTTTCGCCTAGTTAAGCATGTTGAGCGTCGGTCATCAAAGAACTCTCTCTCTCTTCTCTTAATTATTTTTTCATATCAAATTTTTCCTACTTGACAGCGTTAGCACATGCGCAAGGTGGAGCACTGGAAAGCGTACACGATGAAACATTGATTCTAATGCATAATAGATCTAAAAAATCAAATTCATTTGAAAATTCAAAATTTCCCATGACAATTTTTTGTTTTTTCCTCTAGGTGAAAAGAATTAGTTCGACTCGCTTTTATGATTTCCTTTTAAAACTTTATGTTCTAGGTTAAAGACTAAGTGGAGCTTCATCAAAGTTTTTCCATGATGCTCAATCACTTGGCAAATTTAGGCTCTGAGGGTTTTCCTCACTTAGATTCTCACAATATCTTCGAGTGGGTGGGTTGATCAGGCAAAACTCCTACACATTTATCATGAAGCAGCCAATCCAAAATGGTTGAAGTATGAGGCTGTTTATAGCCGATGGAGCAGATTTAGGGTTGATATGACCGTTGGACGAACACTCACAACGTCAACATTACACGTGGCTAACGGTCGGATTTCGAATCCGACACACATGGATGGTCTTGCGGCGCTAGACACCCAATTCCTCAGCAAGAAACTTCACTTCGATGTCCTGAAGACATTAAAGCTAAATAACTTGCTTGGAAGGAAATTTCAAGGTCTCTACTCTCTAAAAAAATGGGTTCGATTGAGAACATAAACGAAGACTTCAATCTAACTTTCACTTGAACCCCCTTTAATAGTACAGTTTGCCCTTTTGACTCAACGAAACAAACTGAAACTAGTAAACAAAAGTCTACCCTTCAGCTTTATAATCCTCGCACGGCATTCCAAGGACTTCACTATATCACACAGTTTTAGGGGTCCATACTCTTCTGTGGAACCTAATCCTCAAGAACATTCACATATGTATACTCACAAACATATTAATCCCTTAACTATTTTGTCATTGGATTATCCAAAACCCTCAGAGGGCACTACATGCACTTACAAACATTAAAATCCACAAATAATCATACTCTTGCTTTTTGAGATTCAACAATTTCAATCAATGTTCTCATCGACATAGATTTACAAACAATGTCGAATTATATAAGAAACATAGCATTGTTGGTCTTTATCGTATAATTGCAATCTTATCATAAACCAAATCGAGTTACTTTAATCACGCAATACCATGCACGACACAACACATGTGTAATACTTAAGAGTGAGTCTAGCCATATCACTTTTCAATTGAAAAAAAGAGAATAATGATGGTGGTTTATAAGAAGTAAAGATATAAAGGAAGTCTTGCATCATAGAGGTTTGATCATTAGGTAAATGGAATGCCTTATAATCTATGTTAATAGAAGGAGTAGGGATAGACATGCAACAAATGCACTACAATTATAAGTGTATGAATGGATTAGTGGGGTGTGCATCCAACTTACTTGCTCACAAGACCTAAATCATTTGAGGAGACTCATCATTGAAATATACAAGTCAAGTTCTATTACGTAAAGATCCCCAAGTTGTTTATGAAACATGAGGTGCATGAAAACTCTCTCTATAAAATGCAATAATAGTACCTTAAAGTACTTTATGATATATGATAAAACTAGGTGGTACTTTGAAGAACAAATGCATATAAAAAAGGATAGTAGTGTTGCTCCCTCCCTCCCTCTTTTCTTTTTTAATCTATCAACTCTTTTTTTTTCTCTGGCACCTCCATGGTGCATTTTTTATTTGATCTCTCAAGATAGTGCAACACTCTATAATGATGTACAATTCACTTTGAATGTACTTACAACTCAACTGAATTCAAATGATAAACATGATGCTCTAATGAATGTCTATAGTAGTGTACAAGAATGTGCAATGATCTAGCATATCATATATGAATAGTCCTTGTCCCTCCTGAGCCAGAGTCATCATTAAAAGATGCATCGATATTTACCATGACATATTCCTCCTTAAGTTTGCGCCATCCATGTCGAATAATTCTTACCTGATTTTCTTCTGAGCCCTCACATAATGCGTCACCAAAGCAGATATAGCTTGAGCTATGTTATGTGATTGATGAATCACTTTGTTTCACGAATACACAAAACTTATGTATCATTGCATTGATAGAAGGAATATAATGAGTTCAAAGAAGGGTACAACACATGACACGAACGCACGCATGCGTGAACATGGTGCCTGGAGCAGAGAGATGAGGGATGCTCGGTCCGAACAATGGATACATCACAGCTAAACTTAACAAGCCCAAACCAAGAGTGGCAATGTCAAACCACAAAGAATTTCAACATCGCCTAAGCCAAAACCCGCGACACCGCGAGCGAGCAAGATAGCACCTTCAAGAAGGAAGTCCACACCGAGACACCATCACCATTCGGTCTTGAGGAACCAGAGCTAGGGTTTCCCTTGAGCTCGAAGAGGGGCACAGTCGAGGTCCTTGACAGCGCCTCCAAGAAGGAAACGACATCCGCAGACGCCGCCGCTGCCAGCTCTGGCAAGCCAAGCAATGATTTCTCCCTAGCCTAAGCTGAGCAATCCCATAGTCGTTGTATTTGGAGTCAGAGATGAGGAAGCCAACTTTGGTCGGAGCCACCATGTCGGAAGGGGGTTAGCGGGGCTGCACTTGCCGTTGAAGGGTAGCACCGCCTTCGGACCCACAAGCGTTGGATCTGGAAAAAGGGAGGGCTTTGAGGCGTGCAGGGTAGGGCAGGCGGCGAAGCTAACCAGGGGGTGGGCGATGGCGATTAGCAATGCCGGCAAGCAGGGACTGGAGGGACGCAGATTCATGTTGCCGTGGCCGTAGCCATCGGGACATCGATGAGCCAGGCGAGATGGAAGAGACACAACTGCCGGGTCGCCGAGACCGGAGTTGCCCTATAGAGGACGATGTTAGCCATGAACACCGGAGAGACGCAGGTCCAAGGTCATCGGGACCGAAGTAGCACCAACAAGCACGTGTCTTGAGGAGCCCCAGGATTGCCACTAGCACCATAGCCTCGTCTCCTACATGTGAGCCGTCATGGCCTACAACTTTTTTTAGAGCAAGCATTAAGCTTTATTAAGCAACGACTTGGGCTAAATCGCCCATTACAGCGTCAGCTACAAGAGCTGGAACATCATCATCAGATACACGCACTCCTCCAGTGGGGAGAGATAACCCTAGCTTGGCTAACTGGTGGGCTGGCACATTTGCCTCCCGTCTACAATGGAGCACATCGCACGAGGCGAACCAGAGATTCATTTGAAGCTTGAGATCCTCAATCAACTGTGCCTGCTTTGATAAGTCCAGACCTCTTCTGTTAAGGGCTTGTTCCACTAAAAGAGCATCAGTTTCGACAATTAGGCGCACTACACCCAGCTCTGAAGCAATATCAATCGCTTTTGGGACGACGAGCAGCTCCGCGCCAAAAGCATCAGCGACATGATCGCTTCGACCCGAACGAGCTGCCACCATCGCCCCTTCTCTGTCCCGCACTATTACACCCCATGCACCAGTCTGTTCGCCAGGGATGTGGTCTCCATCAACATTGAATTTGAGGATGTCGGTTGGTGGCGGGCGCCAGAGCTGCGGTGTTGCATGTGGTTTGCCTGTTTTGCAATAATAACCCTGATACTCCTCCAAAGTGCATGCAGCCCTACAGGCGAATTGACCATGCTCCAGCGGTTTCTCGCCCTCCCTCACTTTGTTTCTTGCGTCCACCATTGCCACCACATGATGACAATCAGCATCCGATCCTTCTCCGGTAATGTCCACAAAGTGTCCAGGGTTGCACCTACAGACTCACATTCTTCTAGCTGTTGACGGGCATGCTCGAGATTAAGAGCCTGCCACACATGTTTGATCTCCTTGCACTCCACAAACAGGTGTTTACCTGATTCGTTTCCGGAGTTGCACATGAAGCACTTGTGATTCTCAATAGTCATGCCCCTCCTACATAAGATATCCTTGGTGGCTAAAGTGTTGTGCGCCAATCGCCACCCAAAGTGCTTGATTTTCCCCGGGCAGGCCATACGCCAAATTCTCTTCCACTTGTCCTGACCCCCCTCATTCAGCGAGTCAGCCTCGTGCTGGCCCTCCCCAGCTTGTCCCTCATCGGCTTCCACAAGGGCTATGCTTAGTTTGTATGCTTGTTTAACTGAGAAGAGCCCTTTGGAGTCGTAATGCCATGCCGCAAAGTCGACCGCACCATCTCGTAGTGGCATCTGAAGAATCAGCTCAGCGTCTTCCTCCCAGAAATTGTCTTGAACAAGCTCCGTATCCCATTGGCCGGTACCCGGATCAATTAGTTCCGACACCCTGGTTAGTAAACTTCCTCCTCTAGGCGTAATAACTCTACTCGACCAAGCCCTCGGGATCCATAGATCTTCCCAAATCCTGATATTCGCCCCATCTCCAACCCTCCAGATTATACCCTTGTTTATGAGCTCTATTCCATGGCAGATACTACGCCATGCATATGACATATTTGGGGCTGCTCCCGCTTCCAAAACTGAGCTGTGAGGGTAGTATTTGGCCTTCATTAGTTGTGCACATAGGCTGTCGGGTTCCTGAAGCAGTCTCCACACCTGACGGGCAAGCATTGCAATATTGAAGTCATGGATATCTCTGAAACCGAGACCACCTCGCCCTTTCGACCTAGTAAGTTTCTGCCATCCCACCCAATGGATTTTGTTCTGCTTATCTTGTTGGCTCCACCAATACCGGGCAATCATGGCACTGATCTCCTCGCACAAGGTCTTGGTCAGGTAGAAAACGGACATAGCGAAGGTGGGGATAGCCTGCGCCACCCCTTTCACCAAGATTTCCTTGCCTTGTCTAGACAAGGTTCGCTCATTATAGCCTTGCATTCGGTTACAGATGGCCTCCTTCAAATATGCAAACGCCTTCTTTTTGGATCGTCCAATGTACACAGGAAGTCCCAAGTACTTCTCGTTGTATGCCTCACTAGATATGTCTAGGATGGCCTGTACCGCCGCTTTGGACTGTGGTAAGCAATTCTTACTGAACATGATTGCCGACTTCTCGTGGTTTATACACTGGCCCGAGCATTGCTCATATATTTGCAGAATACGTTGCAGCTCCTCGGCTTCACTTTCTATAGCTTTCATAAGCAGTACCGAATCATCAGCAAAGAACAACTGCGATATGGATGGCGCCCCGGGGCAGATTTGTATGCCGCTGAACACTCTCCTTCGTTGAGCATCATTAAGCAAAGCTGACAGCCCCTCTGCACATATGACAAATAGGTACGGTGATACTGGATCGCCCTGTCGAAGTCCCCTGGATGGCTCGAACTGTTCCGAAAGATCATCATTCACCTTGATCTGATACATGACCATTGACACACACTTCATCACAAGTCTCACCAAGCGTCGGTCAAAGCCCAGCTTAATCATCATTGCTTCAAGGAAAGACCACTCGACCCGGTCATAAGCTTTGCTCATATCCACCTTGACCGCAGCATACTCTTTCTTTCCTCCTCTCTTGTTCATCAGGAAATGTGAGATCTCATATGGCCTACAACTTTTTAAATAATGGAGATAGATAGATCATGGCCTCTCCCTAAAAAAACAGATTGTCCAACATCCTTTCCCATTTT
>NC_057795.1:124357445-124362252 GCF_018294505.1 Triticum aestivum | reverse complement strand
CACTGATTGTCCGATTTAGTTGTGAAAACAAGGGAACTGACGGGTAGGCCCCACCTGTCAGGCTGACCTGGCGTACCTATGTGGACAATACGCTAATGTGGACAGGGAGCCCACCTGTCAGCCTCCCATCTTTTTTCCCTATTACCTTCTTCTTCCTCCTCATCTCTCTCTCCCGACGGCAGGTATTCCGGCGGTCTCGACGGCTGCCGCCTCCCAAGTCGCCCCGCATTCCCCATCCTTCCCCTGCGACACGGACCCACTAGATGCCAGCTCGCCGGCTCCACGATGTTGTCCGCACAGGCGAGGTCGCGTGGCGGCCACGCGGCGGCGCACCGGAGAGCTGGCCATCGGAGCCACGCGGCGGCGAGTGGCTGCTGCCTCCCTGGCCATGGGAGCCGCAGACTCGCGGGAATCCGTGCCCGCCGATCTTCAGAAGCCGTGCAGCGGCGCATCTTCCGCAAGTCTCCGGCCGCGTCGACAAGCGGGTGGAATTGGACGGAACGGACGATGCCTCTAGCCGTGGGATCACACCGGTGCTCGATTCGTACGTATAGCCCAGTAGCGTGTGATTTCGATGGTCAACGCGCGTCAATTTGGACAGGCAACGTGAGTTCTTTGTGTGATGAGCCGTTGTGTGCGTGCGCGTCTGGTGTTTGTGCGCGTCCTGCTCCTCGCTGCCACACCCGCGCCAGCCTGCAGTGGCCGCGTCTCGCGCTAGCCATGGCGGCTGGCTGGGCTGTGCGACGCGACAGCTCCCGCGGCTCCTCGCGCTGGGCACGGCGGCCAGCTTGGCTGTCGACGGGACGGCTCCCGCAGCTCCGTTGGAGGCAAAGAAACGTATGGGCAGCTCCCGGCGTCTCCTCTCCATCACCGGAGGCAGATGCCGCAGACGTAGTCCGGCGCCCAGAACCTGCTTGATGGAATGCCCCTTAGAAAGAGATGTGAAGAAGATGACAATATAGTCATTGACGGTAGGGTCTACGTCTCATTTGCCACATCAGTCGCTCAAAGTTTTTTGGTCTTCGCCACGTCAGCGTGACCGATGGGGCCTACTTGTCAGTTTCCCCGTTTTCGCGACTAAATCAGACAATCAGTGCTTCGCGTTACATGTTAGGCGCTATTTCGGTGGTTTTCTATGCCCTGACATAAATCTGTTATTAAGTTGTTACCCTAGCCCCAAGTGTGATGGTTTTGCGTAAATAACTCTATATAAACGGTAAAGCTGTAACTGTTGTGCGCTGTTTTGACTATATGGTTAGGATAGAATGCGTGAAATTACACTGCATCTGTCAACTGTCGGACAAAGCACACACAGTGGTTAGATAATGGCAGCTTGAGTGGTCAGGTTATATTAGATCACCACGGCCTACCATCTTTTGAACTCTCATGAATTTTATTTTTTTTGAAAAATCACCGGGGGGGGGGGAGGGGGGGGCTCCCCACCTGAATATATTTCAATTTTGTAACCCATCGTCAGACCGATTACAAAGGGGAATTACATAAGCACGTGTAATCGTGATAAGAGATAGGAACGCCATGAGGAGGCGGCCTGCTTGTGCACCGGTTTCTTCATCCGGTGCGTCCATAGCATTAGGTTATCAACAATTCGCCTGAGGGTGATGATACAGTGATGATTTTGCTGCTTGAAGGTCATAGCATTTCTGGAATCCCAGATCTTCCACAGAATAATGAGGAGGACTGAGTGCCAGATTACCGCATCCACCTGTGTAGGGAGACGACAGTCCCAGAGGTCGTCGATGTTACTGGAAGGGGAGAGCCCTATCCGTTGCCAAAAACGCCGTGCAAGCGGACAATCAAGGAATATGTGTGAGCTGGTTTCACCATCGTACCCGCAGCGTGGGCATAGTGAGTCGGTGACGATATGCTTGCGTTGAAGATTGCGTTTGGAGTTTAGTCGATCACGGAACAGGAGCCATGCAAAGATCTTCACGCGATTTGGAACGCATGTAGACCATATGGCAACGGCATGCACGTCGTTGTTGTCGTCGTCGCCCATCGTTAGCGCGTATGCTGCCCTCGTGGAGAAGCGCAAGACACCATTGAGGTAGCGCTCATCCGGTCCTGTCGACAGCTGGAAATCCTGCAGGAGAGACAACAAAGAGCACAACTCGGTAGCAGCATTAGATGTTAGGCGGTTCCGTAGGATTGTTTCTAAACCGTGGTTCAGAACAGCAGCCACACGAGCGAGTGGTATAGTGGTGTGTGAGTAGAGGCATGGGAATAAATTAGCAAGGGGTCGGAAGTGTAGCCAAGCGTCTAGCCAGAAATAGGTATTAGTGCCGGAGTTTGTGAGTACAAAAGAGATGGCATGGAGTGCTGGCAGTTGTTGATTTATTGTTCGGCAAATGAAGGAGTGGCTATTTTGTGGAGCAATGAGAGCATTTGGGTGTTGCAAGGCAATCCAGTCCAACCAAGGTGTTTTTTCCGGTAAGAGTGCTTTTACAGCAAATTTCATAAGTAGGCAGTTGTTCTGCTAATGTAGGTTTTTTAGACCTAGACCTCCATTCTTTTTTGGTTTACACACATTTTTCCAGGCAACTAAGCATTGCGCACCAGTGCAGGTTTCCTCTGCGGCCCAAAAAAAGGCTCGCCGAATAGAGTCTAGGGTTTTTAGAACACTTTTGGGGATGGAGAAGACTGACATAAAATAGACCAAAATGGAGTCGAGGACAGCCGATAGCAGGATGAGTCTATCCCCTTTTGAGAGAATTTTTGCACGCCATCCTGTCAAGAATTTGCGGCAGCGTTCAATGATAGGTAGGAAGGCGTTTGAAGGTAGTCGTGGGGGTGTTAGGGGTAGGCCTAGGTAGATCTGCGGGAAGGTCGAGGTTGGGCATTGCAGGGTGGAGGCTATGGAGGCCGCCATGGCAGAGGTGATGTGCATGGGTACGAATGTTGTTTTTGTGAAGTTGATAGCGAGGCCGGTTGCCATGGCGAAATCGTGCAGGATCTTTTTTAATTGCTTAGCAGCGTTATTGGATGCTGAAAGGATCGATATGGTTGACTAGAGGGGGGGGTGAATAGGCAACTAACAATTTTTAAGCTTTTCTTTACCAAATTAAACTTCGCAACAAATAGGTTGTCTAGATATGCAACTAAGTGAGCAACCTATATGATGCAATAACAACTAGCACACAAGCAAGCAAGAGATGTAACAATAAGTAAGCTTGCAAAAGTAAAGGCACGAAATAACCAAGAGTGGAGACGGTGAAGACGAGGATGTGTTACCGGAGTTCCTTCCTTTTAAGGGGAAGTACGTCTCCATTAGAGCGGTGTGGAGGCACAATGCTCCCCAAGAAGCCACTAGGGCCACCGTATTCTCCTCACGCCCTCACACGATGCGAGATGCCGTGATTCCACTATTGGTGCCGTTGAAGGCGGCGACCGAACCTTTACAAGCAAGGTTGGGGCAATCTCCACAACAATCGGAGGCTCCCAACAACAACACCACCACGAAGCTTCACCACAATGGAGTATGGCTTCGAGGTGACCTCAACCGTCTAGGGTGCTCAACACCCAAGAGTAACAAGATCCGCAAGGGATAAGTGGGGGAATCAAATATCCTTTGGTGGAAGTGTAGATCGGGCCCTTGTCACCCAATCCCGAGCAAATCAACAAGTTTGATTGGCTAGGGAGAGAGATCGAGCGAAAATGGAGCTTGGAGCAACAATGGAGCTTAGAGGTGGAAGAGGTAGTCAACTAGAGGTAGAAGACATCCCTTATATAGTCGGGGAAAAGATCCAACCGTTATCCACTAGTTCTGCCCGCGACTCACGGTACTACCGCTCTAAGGGAGCGGTACTACCGCGACGACGCGCGGTACTACCGTGGGTGATCACAGTACTACCGTGGCAGCTGCACAGGCCGGAACAAGCCTGAGCTACAAGCAGTACTACCGCTGGTGCGGTACTACCGCTCCCCCTTGCGGTACTACCGCAAGGCAGGAGGGTCACGGCCTGGGAAGGGCGCAGACGAAATAAATTTCATCCGTGTCAACTTCCGCAGAAACTAGGGTGGTGCAAAAACCCGACGCGGTACTACCGCCTGTAAGGCGCGGTACTACCGTGGTAGGCACGGATGTAAAAAATTACATCCGCGCCTACTACCGCGACACAACGGTACTAGGCAGAAGGGCCACGGTACTACAACTCCAAAGGAGCGGTACTACCGTGAGCGCCCGCGGTACTACCGCGCAGGACGAGCGGTACTACCGTGGGTGGCGCGGATGTAAAAAATTACATCCGCCCCTACTACCGCACCGGAGCGGCACTAGGCCAGAGTGCGGCGGTACTACCGCACCAGAGGAGCGGTACTACCGTGAGGGGCGCGGATGTAAAAAATTACATCCGCCCCTACTACCGCACTGGAGCGGCACTAGGCCAAGGTACCGCGGTACTACCGCGCCAGAGGGGCGGTACTACCGTGACCTGTCGCGGTACTACCGCGTGTACTTGCGGTACTACCGCAAGTACAGCAGTAGTCGTCAGTATTTCGCACAACAATGATAACGATGGGTAGCTCCAAAGTGCAAGGAAAGGAGGGGCAAGTGTACGTGAGATTCCACCCTACCTTTCCGACGCGGACCCCCTCTTAATAGTACGGCTCTCCTACGACTCAACTCCACCAAAGAGAAACGTAGAACAACGACGGCTTCACTAGTCTTCGAGGGGCACCGAATCATCTTGTGCCTAATGAAGAAGTATCTGTGGGACTCAAGGCACATGATTAGTCTGCACGAGTATTGTCATCAATCACCAAAACACTTAGGGATAAATATGCCCTTACA
>NC_057795.1:124324017-124356073 GCF_018294505.1 Triticum aestivum | reverse complement strand
GGAGTGAGCTTGTCCTTGTCAGCAGAGTCAGTATTGCCGTGAGGGCGAACACCAACAGGAGTGTCAAGTCCATCATCAGCAACTTGAAGTAACTCCATGAACTCCTTCCAGGTAGCAGACAGCTGGCGGCCATTGGTCATCCACGTCATCCTCCTCTCATCATTGGTGTGGAAGTACACTGAGGCAAAGAACTGACAAATGATCTCAGGGTCATAGTCCATGTGGAACGAGATCACATGCTCAATGGCAAACTGCTCCACCAAGTCCAGAGCCTCCCCAAAGTAGTCACGAAACTTGTCCTTCCTCATATGGTGCATCTCAATCCACTTCACCTCTACATAGGTATTCTGCTTGTTCTTGATGACATCCAAGTAGATCTGGGTTTGAGTCTTGTTCCAGAACAGTTCACATCCTCTGATAGTGGAGCGTGGGGTTGCATATGGGTGAAGCTACCTGATACGGACATACTCTCGAGCGCCTATCTCATCCATGCCCCTGGCGGGCTCCTTGTGCTTGCTGGCGATGGACTTGACATTGCGCTTCGGCGCAGATGATCCCTCGGGAACTTCGCCTGGGTTGCGCAGACGCTTGGAACCAGTGTCACGGACGGGATTGGCCCGGCGAGAGCCACCACCTAAAACACACACGCAAAGCACCAAAACAAGTCGAAAAGGATCAATGCAAAGGCTAAAAAGACTGCACATGAAACCCATAGAAGATAAACGAGAAAGTTAGCATGCGATAGAGGTGACCCACGGTAGAACTACCATGGGGTGGGATACTAAGGTCTTACTAGAGCTCCAGACACGGTAGTACCGTGAGGGGTCACGGTAGTACCGCGGCTGGGGCAGTAGTACGACGTTAGTACCGCACGGCGCGCGGTAGTACCGCGCCATAGAAGCGGTAGTACCGTGGGAGCGGTAGTACCGCGCCATACGGGCGGTAGTACCGCGTCGCGTCGGATCAAGCAGGATTTGAATCTGAAAAGACCCGCGAAGCCATGGCGGTGCTACGGTGACCAGATCTAGAGCAAGACAACAATACAAGTATAAATCCTATGCAATACTACACTCCTTCATCCTACTCTTGCAGAGATCTAGCCGAGAAATCTCAAGAACATGCAAGCCTCCCCCAAAACCTAGAAAAACCAAATACAATCATCACGGAGAAGGATTTGGGGAAAAACCTTGGTCCATAGCAAGAGCACGTGGTGGGGAACGATCCCACCGGACGGAATCACGGGAGGGCAGCCGGTGGAGGAGATCCGGCGACGAACGCCGGCTCCGTTCGTGAGCACGAGAGAGGAACGGGCTATGAGGAGAGAAAGGGACGAATGGGTATGGGGGAGTTAGAACTCCCCCTCCCCGACCTTATCCCCGCGAGCCCGAACCGGCGCGGTAGTACCGCGGGTCATCGCGGTAGTACCGCCTGGGCGGAAGTACCACGCCGCGGCGGTAGTACCGCTCCATCAGGCGTGAGCTCAAGCCGCTTGGGTGCGTAGTACCGTGCTCCCATCAGCGGTAGTACCGTGATTGGCCGCGGTAGTACCGTGGCCGACCGCGGTAGTACCGTGAGCTCATGCCACCAAGGGTTTCGAAAAAGAGAGAAAAACACGCCTTTGCAACGAAAAACAGACACAACCCAAAGCAGCACAAAAGCAAAGGAACAGCAGTAAAACCCTAAGTAACAAGGTCTCTCGAGGAGAGAGAGGGCGGTGGCCGAAGCCACCTATGTTTGAGTTGGATGGTATGGCACCGCGAAGAATTATCCTTGGGCCCATGACCAAAACTCGTCTTTGAAGCACAAGTACCATCAAAAATGGCTAATGTGAAAGAGGTGATCTATTTAGGCATAATGGGGGGAGGGAGAGTTCATTGAGAGAACAACACTCCCCCTATGTCCATGCCTACATCTAAACTAGACAACAAGTTGAGTGTGGTGGGGGGTGCACGGGTTCAAGTCACATTGCTCAAATCAATGATATTTAGCTCATGCCTTAACTCGCGAAATCTTGCTTCATCCAATGGCTTCGTGAAAATATCTGCAAGGTTATCATGAGTGTTGACATACTTGAGCTCGATCTCCCCTCGCCGAATGTGATCCCGAATGAAGTGATACCGAATCTCAATGTGCTTCGTCTTGAAGTGTTGCACCGGGTTGAGGGAAATCTTGATGGCACTTTCATTATCACACCAAAGAGGCACTTTGTCACAAGTGACACCGTACTCCTTTAAAGTTTGCCTCATCCATAGGAGTTGAGCACAACAACTACCGGCCGCCACATACTCTGCTTCGGTGGACGAGAGAGACACACAACTTTGTTTCTTGGAAGACCAACTTACCAAAGAGCAGCCAAGAAATTGACACCCTCCGGAAGTGGACTTCCTATCCACTTTGTCTCCCGCCCAATCGGAATCCGTGAAACCTTCAAGCTTGAAGTTTGCTCCTCTTGGGTACCATAAGCCAAAGTTTGGGGTATGAGCCAAATATCGAAAGATTCGTTTGACCGCCACAAAGTGACTTTCCTTTGGTGCGGCTTGAAAACGTGCACACATCCCCACACTCAACATGATATCCGGTCTAGATGCACAAAGGTAAAGCAAGGATCCAATCATGGAGCGATATACCTTTTGATCCACCGCTTTACCATTGGGATCGATGTCAAGTTGGCACTTGGTAGGCATTGGTGTAGTAGCCGGCTTGACATCACTTAGCTTGAATCTTTTAAGCATGTCTTGAGTATATTTGGCTTGGTTGATGAAGGTTCCTTCTCTTCTTTGCTTGATGTCGAAACCAAGGAAGAACTTCAACTCTCCCATCGAAGACATCTTAAACTTGGAGGTCATGAGAGCGGCAAATTCTTCATTGAAAACTTTGTTAGGGGAACCAAAGATAATATCATCAACATATAGTTGGCATACAAACAACTCCCCGTTGACCTTCTTAGTAAAAAGAGTGGGGTCGATTAGCCCTACTTCAAAACCACGATCTTGTAGCAACTCGGTAAGGTGGTCATACCACGCACGTGGGGCTTGTTTAAGGCCATAGAGTGCCTTATCGAGTTGATACACGTGATCCGGAAAGTAGGGATCCTCGAACCCGGGGGGTTGCTTGACATAGACCAATTCATTAATGGGACCATTAAGAAAAGCACTTTTCACATCCATTTGTTGCAACTTAAAGTTGTGATGGGAAGCATAAGCAATCAACAAACGAATGGATTCAAGACGAGCAACAGGAGCGAAGGTTTCACCGTAGTCGATACCCTCGACTTGGGAGTAGCCTTGTGCTACCAATCTTGCCTTGTTGCGAATGATGTTCCCATGGGCATCTTGCTTGTTCTTGAAGATCCACTTGGTCCCAATGACATTGTGGTTCCCGGATGGTCTTGGCACCAATCTCCACACCTTGTTGTACTCGAAATTGTTGAGTTCTTCATGCATGGCATTGAGCCAATCCGGGTCTTCGAGCGCCTCATAGACCTTTTGGGGTTCAACACAAGAGACAAACGCGTGATGTTCACAATAGTTTGCCAATTGTCTACGAGTGCTTACCCCTTTACGAAGGCTTCCAACCACATTTTCCATGAGATGGCCTTGGTTTGTGAGCTTGGAAGCAATCTTCGCGGCACGACGCTCTAATTCCTCCTCGCGTGTGGAAGGAGGAGGGTTGACTTGATGATCTTGAGCGCCGTCTTGAGTTTGTTCTTGATCTTGAGGTTGATCTTGATCTTGAACTAGCTCGAGGGGAAGAACTTGACCTTGGGTATCATTTAGTGGTTCATCACCGTCTTGAGGTAGATCTTGCCCTTGGTCTTGTTCACGAGGTTGAGGGCCTTCACGTTGTTCTTCGGAAGCGTGTGGGTCTTGATGAGGTGATGGCTCTACTTGAGTAAAGCATTGTCCTTCTCCTTCGGCCACAAGGGGTTCCTCAATGGGTAGGATGTGACCAATACCCATTCTTCTTATGGCTTGGGGAGGAATTTCATCACCTATATCACAAGTACCACTTTGCTCCACTTGGGAGCCGTTATTTTCGTCAAACTCCACGTTACACGTCTCCTCAATGAGTCCGGTGGACTTGTTGAGGACACGGTAAGCATGAGAGTTTGTAGCATAACCAACAAATATGCCCTCATGAGCTCTAGCTTCAAATTTAGACAACCGAACACCTTTCTTGA
The DNA here is from genome assembly GCF_018294505.1 of Triticum aestivum. Lineage (NCBI taxonomy): Eukaryota > Viridiplantae > Streptophyta > Magnoliopsida > Poales > Poaceae > Triticum > Triticum aestivum. The sequence goes on along the minus strand of NC_057795.1, from coordinate 124,351,893 downwards.
GAATGAAACACTTACAACCGAACACCCGGAAGTACTTGAGGTTGGGCTTGTTGCCGGTGAGGATCTCATAAGGAGTCTTGTTCAAGCCTTTGCGAAGATAGAGCCGATTGGATGCATGACATGCTGTGTTGATGGCTTCGGCCCAAAAGTTGTATGGAGACTTGAACTCCGCCATCATGGTCCTTGCCGCATCCATCAACGTCCGGTTCTTCCTCTCCGCAACACCATTTTGTTGAGGGGTATAAGGTGCCGCATATTGATGCTTGATCCCCTCGTCACTAAGAAACTCACCCAAGGTGTAGTTCTTGAACTCGGTGCCGTTGTCGCTTCTTATTGTCAAGATCTTTGCATCATGTTGACGTTGAGCTTCATTTGCAAAGTTGATGACGGTTTGTTGGGTCTCACTCTTCCTCTTGAAGAAGTATACCCAAGTATATCTTGAGTAATCATCCACAATCACCAAGCAATACTTTCTTCCTCCAAGACTATCAAAAGATGGAGGCCCAAAAAGATCCATGTGAAGGAGCTCCAAGGGTCTCTTCGAGTAGACGATGGTTGAGGGAGGGTGTGCCTTTTCATGAAGCTTTCCTTCGATACAAGCACTGCACGCACGATCTTTGGCAAAACTCACATTTGTTAGTCCACGAACATGGTCCCCCTTGAGGAGACTTTGCAAAGATCTCATATTGACGTGGGCCAAACGGCGATGCCAAAGCCATCCCACGTCAACTTTAGCCATTAGGCATGTCGCGGTCTTAGTGGGTTGCTCCGAAAAGTTAACCACATAGAGACCGTTCTCGACATGCCCAACAAAGGCTACTTTAAGAGTCTTGCTCCACAAGAGGGCCACGGTATCAATATCAAAGAATGTGGCAAAACCCATGAGTGCAAGTTGACGAACGGAAAGTAAATTGAATGCAAGGGACTCAACAAGCATGACTTTCTCGATCGTTAGATCATGAGAAATGACAACCTTGCCGAGGCCCAATACCTTAGAATGTGATGCATCACCCCACTCGACATTGGTGGGCATAGATGGAGTCTCTTGCACATCCACCACCAAGTCCTTGCTCCCGGTCATATGATTTGTTTCTCCACTATCGAGCAACCATGATCCCCCACCGGAAGCAAACACCTACACGAGATCAATGCTTGGTTTTAGGTACCCATTTAGTAATGGGTCCTTTGATGTTAGTAACAAGGGCCTTGGGAACCCAAATAGACCATTCAATGTACTCATAAGGAGAACCAACAAATTTAGCATAAACATGTCCATCACTAGCACGGCACAACACATATGAAGGGTTAAAGTCGCCGGCTTTGTTTGAGGAAACGTTCTTGCCCTTTTGAACATCAACTTCCTTCACTTTCTCCTTCTTCTTCTTGGAAGCTCCGTCTCCCTCTTTCACAAAAGTTTGTTTGAGGGGAGGAGGACGGTTGGCCTTGTTGATCTTCTTCTTCTTGCTCTTGGACTTGGGTGCAAACCCAATTCCTTCTTTGCCCACAACTTCCTTTTGATTGCTCAAAAGGTCGTTGAGGTTTTTCTCACCTTAAATGCAAGTCACAAGGCCCTTCTCAAGTTGATCCTTCAACTTAGCATTTTCCTCCATAAGATGCACATGCTCACAACAAGGGTTAGTAGCACATGCATTATCAATTAATACCATATGAGGAAAGGTGGCTTTTTCCTTGATTAGCTTAACTTGGATTTGAGCATGAGACTCTTTGAGGGTAGCATGAGTACCCTTTAAGACCTTGTGGGCCTTGTCAAGTATCTCAAACTCCTCTTTGAGTCTAGCATGATCAACCCCAAGTTTAGCCTTCTCGGAGGTTAGCACACGAGACATGACAAGAGCATGATCAAGATCTTTCTTTAACTTAGCATGGGCATCATTGTGTGACTCCTCAAGAGTCAAATGATGCACACGCTCTTCCTCAAGAGCATTTGAGAGATCCGATATCTCATCGGCATAGTCACGACTATGACCTTCCATCTTGGAGATGGTTTCTTTGTGAGCCTCGATCATGTCATTGGCCTCACCAAGTTGTTCCAAGAGAGCAACAAAGTGCTTCTTGGACTTTCCCTTTAGCTTACTCATGAAGGACTCTAATTCATTCACTTCCTCATTAGACTCAACATGTCCATCAATGCAATCCTCCATGGAGGGATTAGAAATGATGGTGGTTGTGATGTTGGGGGTTACCTTGTTTGAAGCCTTCGCCATGAGGCATCTAGCGGTGATGTTTTCGTTGGGTGATTCGAAGAGAGACACCCGAGGAGTAGCAATGGCAATGGATGCCATGGCCGTTGCTTCTTCATTCTCATCATCATCGTCATCCTCTTGGTATTCTTCTTGAACCACCAACCCACGAGTGGGAGTCTTCTTGGCGAAGTTGTTCTTGTTGGGGACGGACTTGGCTTTGTCTTTCCGAATGAACTTGCCACCATTGTCTTCCCTCTTCTCGTAAGGACAATCCGCAACGAAATGGCTCACATTGCCACAGTTGAAGCAAGTTCTAACTCGTTGCTTGCCCTTGACGCCACTTGAGTTATTCTTGTTGAAGTTGGGTCTTGAGCTCTTCTTGCTCCAAAATTGTCTTGAAGCAAGGGCCATGTGCTCATGGTAGTCGAACTTGGTGTCTTCGGGGTTGCTTTCCTCATCTTCCACTTCTTCCTCTTCTTCGACAATGACCTTGGCCTTCAAGGCAAGGTTAGGCTTCTTAGCTCTTTGAGAACGGAGCACCGCATTTTCGGCGGTCTTGTCCAAGATGCTCATTGCAACGAATTCATCCAACACTTCACTTGAGGTCATGGTGTGGAAGTCCGGTCGTTGACGAATGACGGAGGACATGGCTTTGTTGTAGGGCATCATGGCCTTGAGGAACTTTCGCTTGATCCAATTGTCATCCGTGTCCTTGCTTCCATGATCTTGAAGTGCCACCGCGAGTTTGGTTACTCTTCGAAAGAGCTCACGAGGTTCTTCATCTTCTTTCATTGCAAACTCGTCGGCTTCATCTTGCACCACTTCATAGTTGGACCGTTGAATGCTAGCACTTCCACGATAGAGGCCCTCAACACATTTCCATGCTTCTTTAGCAATGACGTGGGGTCGAAGGTGAGGGAGATCTTCGGGAAGAATTGCATCTTGAATGATGAAGAGAGCACTCTCATTGAATTGATTGTCCACGGCTTCTCGAGGGGTGAAGTTGCTTGGGTCATGAGGATAAAAACCTTCTTCAATGACTCTCCAAAGGTTAGTGTTCACATGTTTCAAATGACGCTTAAAGCGATAGACCCAATTATCAAAATCTACACCTTTTTCATACTTAGGAGGTGGACCGGCATGATTCAAATGAGTGGAGGGGATAGGCCCTCCATAGACCGGGGGTTCCACATGGGCAAAGATGCCGGTGCCATTTCTACCACTAATAGAAGGACTCTTTTCATTGTTAGCTTCCCCCTTATCGGAGAAAGCATCTGTCACCTTGTTAGTGGGATCACCCACTTTCATAGGTGCGGTAGATAGTTTAAGTCCCTCTAAGAAATCATTAAACATGCTTTTAACCTCGGCCGTCATGGAGGTTTTCAATGTGTCCAAAGCCACATTGAACTCCTCACGAGAGACCGAGGTTCCCCCTTCGGCCGAAGATGAGATAGGATTCACACCGGAGTGTTCCTCCACACCATCGTGGGTGTCAACCATACTCTTCGGACGGTGAAGTCCTTAATAAAGAGACGAGGCTCTGATACCAATTGAAAGGATCGATATGGTTGACTAGAGGGGGGGGTGAATAGGCAACTAACAATTTTTAAGCTTTTCTTTACCAAATTAAACTTCGCAACAAATAGGTTGTCTAGATATGCAACTAAGTGAGCAACCTATATGATGCAATAACAACTAGCACACAAGCAAGCAAGAGATGTAACAATAAGTAAGCTTGCAAAAGTAAAGGCACGAAATAACCAAGAGTGGAGACGGTGAAGACGAGGATGTGTTACCGGAGTTCCTTCCTTTTAAGGGGAAGTACGTCTCCATTAGAGCGGTGTGGAGGCACAATGCTCCCCAAGAAGCCACTAGGGCCACCGTATTCTCCTCACGCCCTCACACGATGCGAGATGCCGTGATTCCACTATTGGTGCCGTTGAAGGCGGCGACCGAACCTTTACAAGCAAGGTTGGGGCAATCTCCACAACAATCGGAGGCTCCCAACAACAACACCACCACGAAGCTTCACCACAATGGAGTATGGCTTCGAGGTGACCTCAACCGTCTAGGGTGCTCAACACCCAAGAGTAACAAGATCCGCAAGGGATAAGTGGGGGAATCAAATATCCTTTGGTGGAAGTGTAGATCGGGCCCTTGTCACCCAATCCCGAGCAAATCAACAAGTTTGATTGGCTAGGGAGAGAGATCGAGCGAAAATGGAGCTTGGAGCAACAATGGAGCTTAGAGGTGGAAGAGGTAGTCAACTAGAGGTAGAAGACATCCCTTATATAGTCGGGGAAAAGATCCAACCGTTATCCACTAGTTCTGCCCGCGACACACGGTACTACCGCTCTAAGGGAGCGGTACTACCGCGACGACGCGCGGTACTACCGTGGGTGATCACGGTACTACCGTGGCAGCTGCACAGGCCGGAACAAGCCTGAGCTAGAAGCAGTACTACCGCTGGTGCGGTACTACCGCTCCCCCTTGCGGTACTACCGCAAGGCAGGAGGGTCACGGCCTGGGAAGGGCGCGGACGAAATAAATTTCATCCGTGTCAACTTCCGCAGAAACTAGGGTGGTGCAAAAACCCGACGTGGTACTACCGCCTGTAAGGCGCGGTACTACCGTGGTAGGCACGGATGTAAAAAATTACATCCGCGCCTACTACCGCGACGCAACGGTACTAGGCAGAAGGGCCACGGTACTACAACTCCAAAGGAGCGGTACTACCGTGAGCGCCCGCGGTACTACCGCGCAGGACGAGCGGTACTACCGTGGGTGGCGCGGATGTAAAAAATTACATCCGCCCCTACTACCGCACCGGAGCGGCACTAGGCCAGAGTGCGGCGGTACTACCGCACCAGAGGAGCGGTACTACCGTGAGGGGCGCGGATGTAAAAAATTACATCCGCCCCTACTACCGCACTGGAGCGGCACTAGGCCAAGGTACCGCGGTACTACCGCGCCAGAGGGGCGGTACTACCGTGACCTGTCGCGGTACTACCGCGTGTACTTGCGGTACTACCGCAAGTACAGCAGTAGTCGTCAGTATTTCGCACAACAATGATAACGATGGGTAGCTCCAAAGTGCAAGGAAAGGAGGGGCAAGTGTACGTGAGATTCCACCCTACCTTTCCGACGCGGACCCCCTCTTAATAGTACGGCTCTCCTACGACTCAACTCCACCAAAGAGAAACGTAGAACAACGACGGCTTCACTAGTCTTCGAGGGGCACCGAATCATCTTGTGCCTAATGAAGAAGTATCTGTGGGACTCAAGGCACATGATTAGTCTGCACGAGTATTGTCATCAATCACCAAAACACTTAGGGATAAATATGCCCTTACAGATGCCTTGGCAATGATTAGGGTGTCGTCGGCATATTGTAAAACGTTTGGCGGAAGATGTGAGAATAGAGGGTGACTGAGGTGTAGGAGGTCGCAGTCTTTCTGGATCATCTGTTGTAGGAGATCAGCAACGATGATGAAAAGGTAAGGGGAAATAGGATCTCCCTGTCTGAGCCCGTTTTTGCAATTTATCCAGTTTCCGGGGATACCGTTGAGCATAACGGCAGTTTTTCCGGTTGATAGGAGATCATGGACCCAGGCTGAGAATTTTGGCGGGAAACCGCGGCAGCGTAAAATGGATGTAAGGGAGTCCCAAGAGAGGGAGTCGAAGGCTTTTCTAAAGTCTAGTTTAATGACCATGGTTGGGGCTTTTCTGGTATGGCAGGCACCTATGAGGTCTGTAGCGAAAATAAAATTTTCAGCTATGCTACGTCCAGGGATGAAACTAGTTTGGTTGCCATGAACAAGCAGTGGGATCATTGGTTTTAATCTGTTTGTGAGCACTTTTGCGGCGGCTTTTATGGGGCAGTTTTGGAGGGAGATCGGGCGGTAGGCGTCAGGTGTGTTAGCATGTTCTTTTTTGGGTAGTAGTATGAGGTGGGCTCTATTAAGGCATTTTGTTTGAGCGGTATGGTTTTGGAAATCTGTCATGAAGGAGTTGATAGGAACCTTGACCAAGTGCCAGTATTTTTGATAGAACAGCGGGCCGAAGCCATTAGGTCCAGGGCTAGCGAGGGGGTTCATTTGGAGGAACGCATCTTTTATTTCTTGAAGTGTGAAAGGAGAGTCAAGTGAACTGAGTTGAGGTAACGTTTGGGGATAGTAATTTTGAAGTTGGAATGACCAGGAAGTGAGTGGTGCGGAGCCGATAATTCCTGCGAAATGATCTTTTAGTATGGTCGCTTTTTGAGCGTGAGAGTGGAATTCATGCCCATCAGCTAGTAGGGACATTATAGTATTCTTGCACAGACGCTGGGATGCGGCAGCGTGGAAGTACTGCGTGTTTTCCTCTCCATCAATTGCAGCACGTATTTTGCCTCGTTGTTTCCAAAAAGCCATTTTTTCGGCAATAGCTGAGTGCAGTGTATCGGAGACAACCGAACGCAACATTTTTTCGGCGTTGGAGAGGGGTCGAGCCTCCTCTTTTAGATCAATGAGATTGATGATTTGTTTTGTAGCAACCTCACGCTGGTGTGCTGGTGATCGTTTGGAGGCCCATTTTTTGAGGGCGCATCTTGTTGTTTTTAGAATTTTTGCAAGGGCAGCAGCAGAGGATAGTGGTTGGGGCACGTGTTGATTTGGTGCCCAACATTTTTGTATTATTTTGTGACAAGCAGTGGATAGAGTCCAAGCTGATTCAAATCTAAAGTGGCGCGGTTTTGGGACAGTTGTTTGGATATTTAGAATTAGTGGGACGTGATCAGATGTGATCCGTGGTAGAGATGACAGAGTTGTATTGGGGAAGCAATTATTCCAGGCCAGGTTGAAAAAAGCACGGTCTAGTCGTTCTAGGGTTGGTGAAGCTCGTTTATTGGTCCAGGTAAAGCATCTATCTAGTAGGGGTAGTTCGATTAATGCTAGGTCGTTGATCGTGGAGTTGAAGGCATCAGCTTCCCGTTGGCGGAAGTTGCGGTTATTTTTTTCATGGGAAAAACGTACCAGGTTGAAATCTCCTACAATCAGCCAAGGAATTTGGTCATCTTCCTTGATTAGTTTGAGCTCGTCTAGGAAGGCCTGTTTGAGGTTGCGACGTGAAGGTGCATAGATGTTTGTGATGACAAAGGGAAGGGGGTGAGCGAGTGACGTGATTTTGATGGATGTGGCGTACTGATGATAAGAGTAGGAGATTAGAGAGAAAAAGTTTTTGTTAAAGGCGGAAATCATTCCGCCGCCCGAGCCGTCCGCAGGTAGGAAGATTCTTTGGTCCAGAGATCGTGGCAGGAAGGAGTTGAATTTTTGGTCGTTAATGTCGTTTAATTTTGACTCTTGTAAGAGGGCACAATGAGGGTTGATACTGATTAGTTCGGAAAGGATATCATCACATTTTGATTCATCGCCTAGTCCTCTTACATTCCACAAGCAGATGGATAGAGTGATACTACTCATGGAAAAACACAATGGGCACCTAGATCGCGAGAGGATACATGCGATCTCATACACTCATGGAACATATTACAACTAGCTAGGGGATACATGCGAGACACTAGCGGATAGGTGGAGCAAAACACAGAGTTGCTCTGAGCACACGTGTGGTGGGATAAGTAGACCCTTGCTACGGCCGGTTGCCGTCGGGACGCCGCATGGGCTTGCATGGTTGATTGGGCACAACATGGATCGATGTCAGCAGCACCGGCGTCCATGATATCATCGGCACGGGCGATGGAAACAGCAGCCGCTTCATCTGCACCGCATAGCATGGCAATTTCCGCAAGGGCCGCTGCAGAGGCTGGCGGTGCGTCGGGGATGTCGAGTTGTGCATCGTGGATGGCGTCTTGGAGCGCCTTCGCGACGTCTGTGGAAGTGAGGTGCTTAGCTCTGGCGCGGACGGCCTTAGTGGTCATGTCAGTGAAGACCCTTGGCTCTTTGGCAGCCAGGCGAGAGCTTCGGCGAAGGCTCATGGACTTGTCCGCCGAGCGCTTGGCGTTGTGGCGCAGCTTGCGAAGCACGGACTCATGGAGGTGAGGGTCAGAGGAGGACGCCCCAGCAGCAAAGGCAATGCTGGAGACGTCAATGTCAAGGCCCGATGAGTTGGAGCTGTCGTACGGGCTGAACCCCGACGGCAGCTGCACGGCATTGGGAGGAGGGAGATCGTCGAGGCTGTCCTTGTTGTGGCCGTCCGGAGAGGAGGGTGGCAGGGTCAGCATGATCCCACCGACAGCAGTGACGGGGCGCGACAATGGGCGGCTGATGATGGCTGGCGTGATGGACGAGCCGATGTCGGTTGAGGCAGAGAACACCGCGGGAGGCGACGCCATCTGCGATGGTGGGGCTGAGTCACTGTCGGATGAGATGGTGATGACGGGATGCCCCTGCACAGCAGGTCCGTCGTCTCCAGACGAGACGTGGAGAGGCATGTTGGCAGAGTAGCCGCCACGGTTGGGAGGAGTGGTCGTGGTGTTGAATGCTGGGGACAATGGAGGGCCGCGAGGCATGTCGTCGTTGGAGGCGTTGAAGGCGCCGCGGCCGCGGCGACCGGGGCGTCCGCTCGAGTCCGAGTCGGAGTTGGAGGAGAACGGCGACGGGGCCAGCGGTCCCATCCGGTCGAGGACCGTGGCCAGCCTGGTGATCTTCACGACCTTGATGTTGTTTGATGGGGGAGTTGGATGGGCAAGGAATCTAGAAGCCGCTTGCGTCGGTCTACCATGATGAGGGCGCGGACGGCCGTGAAGTCGCGGCCCTCGACGCAGTAGTGGTCGACGGAGCAGACGTCACCAAGGTGGCTTAGAGCCCACCTAATGCCAGCGTCGTGCCAAAGCTCATGCGGGAACTCCGAGGCTTTGACCTCGATGAGCTGGTCGAAGACAGGTGACGTGCGATCCGCCAGTTCAACTGGCTCGAAGGATATCTGGTTGCCGCGGAAGTCGATGGAGCCAAGGGAGACGAGGTAGTCACACACGCTTGCGGACTCGAAGGTGACGCAGCCCGCCCCACGCCAAGAGCCAGCAACGCTGAAGCTGGGGTTGCCGGCGTGCGCGAGAATCGCGTCGTGGATGAGCGTCGCCGGGTTGTGGATGGGAGTGTGGAGGTGAGCGGACGCGATATGGCTGACGTCTTTGACTAGGCAGGGGGGCACGACGATGGTAGGCGCGAGCTCGATGGGGAAGCCGAAACGGCGTGCATGGCGAGCGCCCCCAGCGTTCGGAGGAGATGGGCCGAAAGCCGCTGCAGCACGCGCCTCGTTGAGGCTTGCGCGCAACGCCTCATGGTCTACAGGGTTGGAGAGCGGTGGAGGAGCGGTGGTAGGAGGGGCGGTGTTGTTTGTTGTGGCGGAGGAAGGGATGATGCGAGCGACGGGGATGCCGAGTAGTGGTGCCATTGGCCCGTTTCCGGCACGGGGCCAAAGGTTGGTGGCAGCGACGAGGTTGGCTGGGATAGGAGCAGGCGAGTTGGCCATTGCAGAAGCCGGCAGTGAGGTGTGTTGAAGAGAGAAAGCTGGATTGAAGAGTGGAGTTTGCGGAAGGCGGGCAAAGAACGGAAGGAGGCGAACCGCTCGGCACCGGCTGGCTTTGTGGCCGGAGCACCAGCAGCGAGCGCACCTGATGGGATCCCTACAGAGCTGGACTTGGTGATCCAGGGCTAGGCAGCGATAACAGCGTCGTTTGGAGAGGATAGGTGAGTGAGAGAGGCGGTGTGGAGTGTGATGGTGTGTGTTGCATGCGGTATTTATGGGAGTAGCGGAGTGGGGTGAGGGTGCATGCAGGGGGGAGGAGAGTAGTACGTCTCGATATGACTTGGAAGGCAGTGTACCATCCATGCGTGGCGTCATGCACGCGGTCAAAGGGCTGGTGGTGGTACTGTTGTTGGGTGGTGGGAGCATGTGTTGCAGTTGGGCAGGGTATGGATGAGGCATGGGTGACGTAAGCAGTGTTGGGGTTAAGCGTTGTCTCAGATCGTGGGGCTCTAGTGGCGCATGCATGCATGCAGGCGGTGGGCAGCAGTCTGTTCGGTGTTCGTGGTCCAGGTCGGATGACCTCAAAGTGGAGACACGCGGTGTATAGGCCGGTTCCACCGAGTCAAGAGCTGTGGGCAGTTGAAAGCGGTGGTGGGCAGGGGGGCTCAGCGTCACGGGTTCTGGGCGCGGGATGGATGGGTCGAGTTTGGCCATGTGTACGTCGTGTGAGTGGCTCCGTCCCTCGGTTTCAGCGTTGGTCAAAAGCAGAGCGACCGAGGGTGTGCAGGTGGTGGAGGTAGGGCGGTGGCAGGGAGTTGTTGGAGTCGTGTTCGATGGGAGGGTGCATCCATGGGTTGAAACGTTGGATACTGGGGTGTTATCCTGTTTGTTTGTTTTGTTTGAAAGAGAGCGTTGCATGCATAGTGTGGATGGGTGTGGGCCAAGGATGGAGATAGGCATAGCGTGTTGTTCTGGCAGGTTTGGCCTGATCGTGGCCGGTCCGCGAGTCTCGAGTAGCAGCTGCTCATGAGCAGTGGCGGTGGAAAGCTGGTCAAAGAAGTATAGCGAGAAGCATTTGAAAACCAGAGGCGAGGCCTTGAGGATTTCAAACCTGACCTCTTTGGTTATTACAGAGGAGCGGAACGCAAAGTCTAACAGCTTAGTTGCCTGGAAAACTGGTTTTACCGAGAAGTAGTGGTCTAGGGCATTGGTTATGAGCAAAGTATTTGGGTTAACAATAGCTGAGCTACATAGGATCCAAAAAGAGACCGTTGGTGCATAGCGAGGTGGGAAAATATGACGTGTGATCTCGGTGTGGTACATGTTTAGAACGCGGTTAAAGAATTTGAATCCATGACGGAAAGGCCTAACCTCTTTTGGCGCAACGAGCGGTGTTGTTGTCGACTCCGGCAGGGTTCCCCTGTCTGAGAGGAACGCGGGCGGAGCGATAACCACCACAGGTGGTTGTTGGTTGATGGCGCACGGGCGTCGGGTCGAGGCAGCACGCAGTGGTGCGTTGGGAGTGGTGGCGTCTGAGTTGACGACGATGATCGATGCGAAGAAGAAGGGTGTCGAGAGGGGAGAGCAAGCGGTAATCGAAGCTTGCGCGGTCGTCGAGGCGACACAGAAGGAGTATGCCGAGGTGGATACTTTTTGGACATCGAAGTTTTTTGCCCTACCCCCAAACCTAGTTTGCAGCAGAGCAGCGACGAGGTAGCAGTCGAGAGGAAGACGACAATTATGGAAGAAAATGATGGTATCGTGGGGTTTTGGCGAAGCCTGGCGAGGTGGTGAGACCATGGAGCGTTTTGCCTGCCAAAGAGCAGCCTGGAATGCGAGTCCAACTGAATTGTCGAGGGTAAGAGTTTGTGAGATGAACCGAAAGGCGTGCTGCAAGCGATCACCGATGTCAAACGTGAGCGGGGTGGCGTGAAAGTGAGTGGGCGTCTGTAGTGGCAATGGTGAGGGAGGCGAGGCCCGAAGGCGGGGGGCAATGGAGGGTGGTGACTCTCTTGCGGCATCCACGGGCGAGCAAACGAAGAAGGAGATGTGGATGTGAGGCGAGGCAATTTCCTTCTCCCGGAGGATAGCCAGGGCTACCGGGGTCGAGGAGACGGTAAAGCGGAATTCCGAGGGCGAGAGTTGAAGGATCATGAACATGTCGGACTGGCCTCCCAGGCAACCTTGGAGGTAGCATGCAAGCATGAGACTCAATCTCCATGACGGCGCGCTCAATTTTAACAGCAAGGTGGATGCCTGAGTTTTTGTGGCGGAAAGGAGTGATAGGCTGACGGATGGCAGACCAAACCTGGTCCTCGAAGTCCGCTCCCATGGCGTTTCCAACACCAAGCGCGGCGCGGATGGCAGCCTGGATCGGGGAGTCATCCAGCCAGTAGTCCGGTGGGAGCGGAGGCGAGCAGAAAGTGGCTACGGAGAGGCTAGATGGAGTTGGGATTGGGATCGCAGGTGGCCGGAGTTGAGACTGCAGCGCTGGTGGTGGAGGAGCGGCTGGAGGTGGGAGCGGTGGCGGAGCGCGAGCCATCCTCTGCAGCTCTCTAAAGAACTATATCGTATGAACTCTCATGAATGGAGACTCCTCCACAAAGAGTACATATGCAGCGGGGTCAGATTAGCTCAGCCCGCCGAAACTGGACCAAATATGGAGCTCACGAGTCATTCTTCATAGAAACGGAAGGCACATTTGCTGGGAAAGTTGTGACTAGGCACATTTATTGCTGTACAAGGACATAACTATCAGGAGGTACTTGCTCACAGAAATGAAAGGCACAATGATCTCCTAGAACATGTATGGAATTACATAAAGATATCTCTCTTTTTGCAGCTCACAGTTTCAGCAAGAATGTGCGTATCTCCATGGGCCCCAGCTCGACAACAAGGGCTTGACTGTCAACCGGTCTACCGGTAATTGGGGCAGGACTACTTTCAGTGTCTCCAACAACCCTCCACTTGAGCTTCCTCATCGCTGACTTCTTTTGGTTGGCGGACAGGTTAGTTTCAGTCAATTCCTTGATCTGAGCAACGGAACAACACTGAGCAAGTGAGCATTTCGGGCTAGATCTCTTTCCGAAAGGAAAAGTATTCATGTGTGGTATAGTTCATGCAACAGAATTTTTTTTACAACAAATTCTTATCATGCAAAGAGATAAAGTACAATAAATTACTTACAGTTCTCTTTCCAAAGAATTTTTTCAGTTCAACTTTTGCCATCACTGAGTACTGTGGGTCCTCTGCAGCCTGCAACTCCGACAAAAAATTATTCAGTGAACCAAAGTAGAAATAAATATGATATAAGCTACAGTTATGTAAAGTAGGAATATACCTGAAACAAATGTGCCAAGCGGAGAAGTGTGGTACCATCATCGAGATACTGAAATATTAAGCCATACTCTGTTAGTGACTAATAGATGCTATCAATATTAAGATATATAAGGTCCGAGATAAATAGATAAATAAATTATGAACCTGCAAGGTGATGATTGCCACATTATCAGGAAGACTGTAATTTGCATCCATCATGCTCGCTTTCACAACACTGTAGGATTTCCAACTGCTCTCATCCTGTAAGAACAATATTACAACTGTAGGAATAGTGACATGAAAATACTTAAGAAAACAGGCTGACAGAACTATACAAATATACCTCATGAGCGAAACCAAGAAGAAAGGGTGAATAAACTTTTTGTCCTTGTGTCCTTCGCCAGTGAGCTCCATGTCCAAGCTTGTTGACATTGACATAATAAGTACCCCTAGCCTGTAAGAGTTTGTATGAGGCAGTGTTAATTTTCTGCAGGGAAAACAGTACGGTGTCCTACCGTGTGTATATGTTGATTTTTATATAGTGAAATTGGTGCGATGTCAGGTCGGTACTGGAGGAAATAGAAATGGATACAATGCTGTGAGTGAATGTATACCACGAGCCCATCACATTTGCTGTCAACGCAAACAGTTTCATCGAGTGGCTCCCCAACACCTCTGCCATCATCATAAAGTATACGCCTGACATGCACAGTATCATGATTAGAGGTTGAGCGTACATGGGCGTGCTGAAATTGGTTACACAGATTTGTGATTGACTTCAATAGGTTAATAACAAAGTTGGTAAAGATCTCTATAGTTAATAATACACACTAAACAGTATATTACATAGTAAGTTTAAAAATAGGTGGTTCCAAAAGAGATAAATGAGAAACTGCTACTTTTAGCTGTTTTATAATGGACACATTGCCATTTCTTTGTAGTTCAAGCTGTCTGCTAGCTTCAAGACAATGGTACCATAGTTAGATATAGAAACCAACTAGAATTGGATCGGTCTATCCTGGCAAACAACACAAATATGGTACTGCAATAGAAGCTATAATACCTGTGGAACATCATTTCTATTTGACCATCCTGAATGCTTGAAGCTCCAACAGCACGATCAACAAGGACACTAAGTTCATATTTCCCATCTGTTACATACATTCCGAGATTGACCTGTAATGTCAACACGAGAGAAAAATCTATAAGAAAATAAAACTGTCTAAATAACAACAACAGCCACGAAAGCATGATGAAATAGGAAATTTTATTTGGGGAACAAAAAATGAGGGAGTGTCACACATAGTCCTGAAAATAAATGCTCTCTTATACATCCTTTTTCCCTGGTGGCTTCGTTATATGCAGGTGAAAAATTATTCCAGCTTTATGCCTACTGATGACAGAATTATATAATTAAGTACATAATTTTGTAATTGTTATTTTGAAATGGAGGTAAAATATTTGTAATCAAAAGGAGTTTGACAGAAGTTTCAAAAAGCAAACAAGAGACATAGCTAGCTCTACTTTTAGAATAGTCTATATTAAAAGTATTATTATGATATATTGGAATCAAAGAGTATCTCGGTATTAAAATGTGAATATTGTTCATACGGGATAGTAATTTCCTGCAACCGGTTGAGTCACTTGAAGATCCCAATCTTCCCTGTAGTCTCTCACCTATAGATGAAATCACAAAGAACGTGGGTGTAAAAGGAGAGTACAGAGATTCAAAAGTCAAACGTATTAAATTCAGATAGATGTTCAGTAGGGCCTTAACAGTCACCCATAAAATAATTCAGGAAAAATATGAGAAGGTTGGCTTATGATATATTCCGTATTTAAGAATATTTCATATAGTAAGATAATTTTTTTACCAAGGTACAAAGAAATTAACTAGATCGTAACAAATATCTGAAGCATAACTCATATTGATAGTTACCCTCTTGAGAAAATCCCTTCCATTAGAATCTGTATAAAAAGTGTGGTTTGTGACCATATTTGCTGTCAGTCTTGTGATGACCTCCTTTCCTATGCCATCATTGACCGGGATTGGCCCAATCTTTCACATATGAGAGGAAAAACAAAATAAACTTCAGTGCATGGTCAATAATGATGGATATCACTTTTTCTGGAATGGAGAAATACAATTCAGGCCCTTATTCTCCGAGGTAGAGGAAATTACTAACCGTGTATTCTACTTCAGCATGCTCCTTATCCTTATATAGTCTTGTAACCTAGAAATCGAATATTTTAAAAGTTAATCAAAGAGAGCTTTATCATAATTAATATATTACACCTGAAAAAAAAATAAGATGTTGACATGAAGGCACGAGGGATTGACAAGTCAGAACTGAAACTGTACTAGAAGGAAATTACAGCTAAAGTAATTTCGAAGGGGTTGGAGAACGCGATATGGCTGCTAGCTCGACATGGCGAGTGATGACTGCCTTCTGCTCTTGCATGGCAGTGGCCCAATTTTTAAGGCAAAGTTCAGCGATGATGCAATTGGCAAAGATGGCGTAGGTGGCCCTGGTGATGAGGGCATCCGGATCAAGGACGAGCTCGACAAGCCCAATGGAGATCACAAAAACTATTGTACTAGAGTTTGGAAGAGGCTCTTTCCTCGGGTAAAATAGAAGAATTGTTTTTCTATTCTAACTTGATTTATTCTTCATACGGGTTCCCCGAATCAAATCTAAGTAACAAATCGTATATCTTATCTTTGTATGGCTTAAGGCCGAAACCAAAGCTTGAGAGATCATAGGGGTCTTCTTCATAACAAATTTGGACGACCCACTACTTCTCACCTGAACAGGAGCCACATTGGGTCGAGACATCAAGAAGTTTAGCCTTAGCCACATGATATGTTCTTTTCGTGGTGACCTATAGTCATCTATCTTTTCAGAAAATCTTAGCACATAAAAGTGCAACAGCAGAGAATGCTAAAATTAGTGTTGTGGTTTTAGTTCAAATTTGAACTAAACCACGACACTTATTTTGGATCGGATGGAGTAGCAAATAGATTCCATGTAATGCTATTAATAATTTAATATAGGCTCAAAATTAATCTTAATCCTTGATTTGAGTAAATTTATATCTGACCTGATAAATCCACGGGCTGAATTGCTGGTGGACTTCATCAACCAGAGCTCCACGGATGACTTTTAACGGTACCTAATATAAAATAAACATAAATCAATAGATCACATAGAAAATGTATTTAAAGTTTTTAAATAGTAAATAATGCAGAAGTGAAGTTATTCAAGTAACGTTAGAAAGGTAATCCAAGAACTCGAGTGCTATCTCTTTGTTGGGTGTGGGTTAGTGTGTGAGATGGTACGGGAAAACATGACTAGCTAGTAGAGCTCATGTGTGAGTCAAGTTGTAAGCCCATGTTGAGTTGTATATATAAGGGTGTGGAAGTCCTATTCTTAGGGATCAAACCATCCAGAAATCCACACCCCCCCCCCCAAATCCACATCTTTTATAATAGCCCGAGAGACTAACTAGATTATATTTTGACTGTTAACCATGCTTTTTAGACCTATATAGTTCAAGTCTTGTGATGTTAGGTACCAAAAGGGAACAATAATAGATACCATGGTTTCATCCGCTCTATAGTTTGCAGAAAATATATCAGCAAAGAAGTTGTACTAAATCAGCGACACTTATTTTGGGACGGAGGGAGTACTATTTATTGTATCTTTTGGAGGTATGTGATCAACAACTGTAGTTTGCTGACAAGATAAACTAATGCAGAAAAATACATAAAGCACAAGTAATTTTGGAGCTAATGTTAATAATATACACTGCTTTTAAATGGTGCATAGATGAACAGATAAAAAATTGAACTTAAACATGCAAGTTAGTATTAGCGATCTTGAAACAACAGTAGGTGTAGACCCATCTGGTCTAAAAATATAAGCTCCAGATGCCTGGATTAAAACATATACAGACAAATAGTAAACGTGTGAAACAGGTATAATTTAATAAAGAAAAAATTAGCTCCATAATGAAACCTGTGAATCCGCGCCATCACCACTATTTGAACCATACCAAAGAAAGCTCTGTTGAATTGGTAAATCCACCTAAAATAGATATAAAATTTGCTACTGCATATCAGGATGAATAAACATGTGGTAGGACTTTTGTAACTTGCGAACATAATAAATTTCTTTAAACTCTGCATACAAAAGCAGTAAGGAAAAGCAATGTTGATCGACTATGAGAATTATCTTCCGGCAATAATTTTCAATACCATGTATTATGCACGGCAAATTGCTTAGCTTGCAAAGTATGCGAATGCATAAACCAGATGCAAGCTAAATCGAATTTTATATGATGTAACATTCTTTGTAACAAAATATTAGACAAAATGGTCAATGGCCAACAATGGTAAATTATAGGGCAGTGTTTGTCCATGCCATTGCAGAGACACCTGCTTCGGGGAGGCTTCAGGTTTGCATTACCGAAAAAGGCTTTCGCCCCGCTTATAAACAAAGCAAACCACCAATGCATAGACAGGTTTGTATTGCAACTTTGGGAAGAGCTCTATCACTCCTATCCGCTGCGACGCCGTCAATCTCCAACTGGTCCTCAACAGTCGGGCCTGCTGCAGAAGTCTGACCTCCAGGCCCTGATCGACAAGATCACTGGCCGTTTGACAGCGTGGAAAGCTCCTCTACTCACCCGCGCATGAAGGTTAGTCAAGCTTAACTCAGTCCTCACTCCGTCCTTGGTGTATCAGATGGTCTGGCTTGACCAACCGCCATGGTCTATCAACTGTATCGTGTATCGACAAGTTTCGCCGCGGCTTCTTCTGGCGCGGCGGGGAGGAAGCCGAAGGTGGGCACTACCTCGTTGCCTGGAACGTTGCCTGCTTGCCACGTGCATCGGGGCGCCTCGGCATTCACAACCCACGGCTGCTCAATATATAAGGCTCTTGCATCAGATGCCTCTGGCTCGAGAAAGTAGTCCACGACAAGCCATAGCAAGGGATGTCAATCTCCATTCCCCGCGAAGCAGAGGACCTGTTCCTTGTCCCTAGGCCACAGATCCAGGCTATGTTTCTGGCATGATCGGTGGATCAGCAGGCATAGCATCTCCCAGGCGGCTTCTCCCCCATCCACCTTGGCTGCCAGCTCTCTGACCAAGCGCCGGAGGACCTGAGCCACATCTTGCTGCAGCGCTCCTTCTCGAGGGAGGTTTTGGTACACTCCATCCTGCTTTTCAACGCGCCTTGATTGATTCACTCCTAGGGCTGCAACCTCTGTACCGGACTGGTAGCCAGCGCTTAGCGTGGCTGTGGCACCAAACTGCTGGAAGGAGGTGAGCTCGCTGATCATGTTATGTGGACCAGTCCATCAAATGTGGAGTCTTACTCTTACCCCTTAATTACAGTCCTAGTTTTTTTTTGCGGGGAATTACAGTCCTAGTTGATTAAGCATCTTTGTTAGGAAAGAGTCCAGTCAGTTTAGAGATTGTAGGAGAACGCTCCTTTGCGGGCGAGCGTTGAAACGCTCGATCCATAACCTCTCCTCCAGTTAATTCTATTAATTAGTGGACCCAGTCTTTACTTCCTTAAATCTCTATCGCAATAAATTAAACAGGTGGGGCCCAGCGTTGCCTTCCATAAATCTCTCTGCCCCCCCTGATTTCAACGGGGGTGGGGCCAGGTGCGTCCTTTAATTTTTCCGTCACAGGTTTTTACTTAAAAGGAAGGTTGAGATCCCGTCAAAAAAAAGGAAACTTTGACTTACCTGCGTTTCGGTCGGAAATCGAGCGCTGGAACGCTCGCGCGCTAAATAGCATCGCCCAAGCAGGATTCTGTTTCAGTATATTTGTCATCTGCTGGCATCGCACGGCCATTAAGCTAATAAATATAAGAATTAATTTCATGTGTCTAAATAAGATATAAGACTAATCGGAAATTAGGGAGTACTACATTGAAATCTTTGATGCATTCCTATGAACCAAATATTTCCTATATAACAATTAATTCCATGCGTCTAAATAAGATAAAATCCTAACCGGAAATTAGGGAGTATTACATTGAATTCTTTGATGAAACCATTCCTATGAACCAAAGATTTCCGATTGGGAAAAAAATCAATGAATTGATCTTCCAAAATTTCAACCGAAGACACCGGTATTTTACTCTTTCGGTTTGGTACACACGCATGGACCTGCTATGTACGGTGGCAGCGCCCTTTCCTTGACTGCCGGCGACTCCATAGTAAAACAAATCCACATTCCACAAAGGCACAAATGCCCGCCAGCCGGCCGGCCGGCCAGCGCACGCCCCACCCGTGTATTTAGGCCACTCCGCCGCCCCACTCCCGAGGGAACGAAGCGAGCGAGGCTGACCATTTCGCACGGAGGCACCGAGGACCCGAGCCATGGCGCTGCCGCTGGTCCTGCTGGTTCTGCTCGCCGCTGTGACGGCGGCGAGGGAGGCGCACGGGTACGTGGCGTACAACACGAGCGCGGGGACGGTGGCCGGGCTGCTGAACGTGCACCTGGTGCCGCACTCCCACGACGACGTCGGCTGGCTCAAGACCGTCGACCAGTACTACGTCGGGTCCAACAACTCCATCCAGGTGCGCCGCCTCCCTCCCTCCCTCCCGCGCCCCGCTCTCGCTCGCCGTCTTCCATGGCCGTGGTTCGTGATTTCTCCCGTCTGCGTGCATTGCTGCAGGGCGCGTGCGTGATGAACACGCTGGACTCCGTGGTGGACGCGCTGGCCAGGGACCCCGGCCGCAAGTTCGTCGTCGCGGAGCAGGTCACGTGCTCGCCCCAATTCTCCATCGAATTCTCCTCCGCTTTTGCTTTGGACGTTTCTTCCCTTGTTTCTGTTCGCCACTTTGCCCACGGAATTACTCCTATCTTTTTTTTTACCTCGTCGTCATGATTGAACACAGTAATGATTGAGCAGTCATTGCTGCTTGCCTGTGTCTGTCGTGGATGGGTGGTCTCGTTTTAAAAGGGCACGAACCACATCTAGTTGATTCGGTGGTGGGGCCACACCGTTCACGTGATCAGCTTATCCGGAAACGATATTATAATGACCATATCTTGCTCGATGACTCTATATATAGGACTGTTCATCCTTCAGTTTGCTTGTTAATGATTGGCCGTATGAATCAGCCGCAGTAGTCAGTGCTGCCATGGTATATATGAATGTACAGTGTCTCGTATGGAAGTTACACTGTAAATAAATATTCTCTCCGTCCGGAAATACTTGTCCTAGAAATGTCTGTATCTAGACTTATTTTAGTTATGGATGCATCCATTTTCAACCATTTCTAGGACAAGTATTTCCGAATGGAGGGAGTAAATAAATAAATAACAGACACGAAAAATCTTTGAAGAATAAGGTAGCTCATGGATACGATACTGAATAGGAGTTTATTTTTTCTAGCAATGTTGGTTTCTAGTTGCATACAATATCTCCTGACGAAAAGATGAAATGTATCTAGACCACTGTTTGATGGACAGAAAATTGTTTTTCTCTTTATGTTACTTGATAAGTGATATTGAATCTTGGTAACTCTGAATACGACTTGTTCTTTTGCATTTAGGCCTTCTTCCAAAGGTGGTGGGTAGAGAAAAGCCCACAAATCCAGGCCATAGTGCACAAGCTAGTTGATTCTGGTCAGCTGGAGTTCATGTATGTAATGAGATTTCATTATTTCATTGGATCTTTTATAAATAAATAAATAAATAACCATATATATAATATATAATTTTGTAAACTTTGGATATTACGATTCAGAAATGGTGGGTGGTGTATGCATGATGAAGCTGCCACCCATTATATTGACATGATTGATCAGACCACACTTGGTCATCGGGTGATTAAAAAACAATTCAACAAGACTCCAAGAGCTGGCTGGCAAATCGATCCTTTCGGTCATTCTGCTGTGCAAGCTTATTTGCTAGGAACAGAGGTAATGTTAACATCACATTTCCAGATTGTTCTGAAAGCATTGAAGTACTAGATTACTAGTATAAATTGACACATGGACCAAGTAGAAGATACAACTCTATGAAAGCCCTGCATTCTATTGGCATCAAGATCTGGATGGGCATGCATTTATGCAAATGTAGTTGTGTGCGGTTCTTACGATTTTGTTGAAATCAAGATGCTCTATTTTATTAGGCAAGTATAATAATTTGCTTCATATGCATAGATGGATGTATATTGGAAGTGTAGTTTGGCTATGTAAGTGATTCTAGTGATTTCGTCTTGCCTTGGTTTGACTGAAGTCACAGTCCGATCTGAGCATTCAGTATTTTGTAATGTCTTCTGCTATATTATTGTAGTACAGAAACATGACTGTTCCTCGGAACATCAGAACTTAGTAGCCTTTTTGTGTTAGCATCTTGCCTCTTCTCTCAGAAGGATAATGTGAATTCAGTGTAGTAGGCATGCCAAATGCCTATAAATTATAGAGCTGGACTGATTTTTTTTCACATCTCAGTTCATTGCAATCTGATTCCTCTAGGTTCGACATATTTTTGCAAAACAAGAGGTAAATACAACAGGATTTGAAGAGCTCCAGTTTTTTCCAGGTGGATTGTCATGGTTGAGATTTCTTCCAGGAGATAATTTAGTTACACGCGTAGTCCCTTGTTTAGTCTCTCATTTTTATATGGTTTGGTTAATAGCTAAAATAGATCTTTGATCAGAGTCATGGTAAAGTGGGGCAAGATTGAGTAGGTGGGTCTGATTAAACTTCATTAGTGGTTTGTCAACTTGGTAGCATCATGGTCTCCCTTTACCATTAGACTAGCACTAGTTAATTTTCATTTACTAGTCTGGAGTTACAGGTACTCCTGCTTATGCTGGTAAAGTTTACTCCTCAGTTTTTTGTTGTGATATGATGACTGATTGAAAAACATTTAATCTTGTTTCATAATTTTATTTGTGATCTTATATCTCTTTCTGGAACATTCCTATAATGTGGAGATTATATATTTGCTTTTATGTTGTTGTAACTGTAGCTTGGTTTCGACTCTGTGCACTTTGCAAGAATTGATTACCAAGATAGGGCAAAGCGTAAAGACGATAAAGGCCTGGAAGTTATATGGCAGGGTTCAAGAACATTTGGTTCATCTTCTCAGGTTACTACATAGTATTCTTCTGTTGCAAATAATTATATGCATTCTACTCATCAGCATGTATGATTATATTGAAAATATTGGCCTGTATTCTGTTCACTTAAATGTATGACTGAACTGCAGATCTTTACAAATGCATTTCCTGTCCATTATAGCCCTCCCGATGGGTTTAGTTTTGAAGTTTTGAATGACATGACACCTGTTCAGGTATATGGCTTTAGGCAAGCAGTTTCAGTGATCTCTAGTTCTTGGAAGAAACTCTAACATATTTAATATTCATTAACAATCATTTGTAGGACGACCCGTTGCTGTTTGACACTAATGTTGAGCAACGCGTTAATGATTTTGTTTCTGCAGCCATAGCACAGGTAAACTTTCATTTGTTGTAAAAGCTTTTGGTTTACTCGAGCAATTTGGAAGTAGATTTTGAACAGAAACCTGGATCTGACTTCTGATGTTTCTATTAATCAGGCAAACGTTACGCGTACAAACCACATAATGTGGACCATGGGTGATGATTTTAATTATCAGTATGCTGAATCCTGGTTCCGGAATATGGATAGACTTATTCACTACGTGAACAAGGTATGCTGGTTAATAGATCTCGACTGTCAGAATGCTTGTTGACTAGTTGAGGCTCTCAAGTTTTGATGTATACCGTTCTGCTACCGTTTTCTTGGCATTCCGCTGACTCTCATACTTTTCTTGAAAGGTAAACCATATATATATTTTTTCAAGAAAATGCAAAGCTTGCGTTTCAATATATTGAAAAGATAAATACAGTATTTACAAGCCTAAAGGCTGGGAAAACACAACACACAGCTCTGGAACCTACTGCACATCCCAATCAGGGGGCAAGAAAACCGTATATATTATAAGGACATGCATAATATTTATGAGCTTTGAGTGATGCTCCTATGTTGATGTATGGTGACAGGGTTACAAGACTGCATTTCATTCAGCAAGAGAAGAACACACATAACTAATTCCATATTCCTCCTGTAAAAAGAATCTTAACATCTACTGAACACATTAGTTAAAGTCAGTTATCTATGCAGTTCGATGATAATACATGGTTAATTAATGTCCTGAAAGTATTCGAAGATAAGAAATTATGTCCTGAACACCGCAGGATGGACGAGTGCATGCGCTGTATTCTACTCCATCCATTTACACTGATGCAAAACATGCATCAAATGAATCTTGGCCACTCAAACGCGATGATTATTTCCCGTAAGTTATCAATACTCACTAAAATGATAAGAGTTCATTCTTTATGCCCTAATGCTATTGCAAATTACAGATATGCTGATTCAACAAATGCTTACTGGACTGGGTATTTTACTAGCCGTCCAACTTTCAAGGGATATGTTCGAATGCTCAGTGGATATTACCTGGTATACTATATTTTTAATACAAACCTACAACCACAGAATTGTGGTGATTAAAGATCATGTATTTAAGTTAGAAAATGGCTAATTATAGGAAAATGGCCTTTTCTAACAGGCTGCACGTCAAATAGAATTTCTTGTGGGAGGATCATTCACTTCTAGCTTGGAAGACCCACTGGGAATCGCCCAGCATCATGACGCTGTCTCAGGAACAGCAAAACAACACACAACTGACGATTACTCGAAACGCCTTGCTCTCGGAGCATCCCAGGTTTATAATTTTCTCTTGCAGAAATGCTTTGGTGACAATGCTCCTTCAGTTTTTCAAACAAAATAATGGAGTGGCTATTCATATCTTGTAGGTTGAGAAAGGTGTAAATACTGCTCTGGCTTGTCTGACAAGCTCTAAGGGAACATGTATGCCTCCAGCAGTAAAGTTTAGTCAGGTGAGTTAGGATGGACTGTATTTTCTGTAATAGTGTTTATGATTATCACATTCTGTTTGTACATATATGTCGACATCACCTTTCTTCATCTCGAAAGAAAACACGACAGTATGATCTTATTTAACATTAATTATTTGGCTCTGTTTTAGCACAGCACATTACTCTTTACACATAGCCTAGTTTGTTCGCCGAATATGTTTGATCTAACAGTTCCATTGGCAAATATTTTTTTTAGTGCCAACTGCTCAATATAAGCTACTGCCCTTCAACTGAGGAACAAATTTCAGGAGGAAAGGGTTTAGTAAGTACTATCTGTTTTAACGTAATGTTTGCCAGTTATGATGTTTGCACATACTTAGAATATCTTCTGCAGGTTATAACTGCTTATAATCCTCTTGGGTGGGAACATAGTGACTTCATACGGGTTCCGGTATGCATCTAAACCTATACTGTGCACTTTTATCCAATAGATTTGGTTTCTCTGTAACAGAACAATACAGATGAAGTGTATCGAGGCTCACTAGGAGATAAATATGCACTCAATTGTTTCAAACCTTTTGGTACTTTGTGACATATGGAAAGAAATATGCCGTCAAGGCTTACCTGTTTTAAATCCTAGGTTCTTGAGCTAATTTACTTGTACATACCCATAATTATTTTCCCATTTCAGGTCAATGACTTACACCTAGTCGTAAAAAGCTCTGATGGAAGTTTTGTCGATTCACAACTAGTAGAGGTAGATAATGTGACTAGCAATTTAAGGAAGTTGTATGTGAAGGCTTATCTGGGAATCAATACAGACAAACCCCCGAAATATTGGCTAGTATTTCAAGCTTCCGTGCCACCAATGGGATGGAATACTTATTTCGTCTCAAAGCCCAAGGGAGCAGGTGAAATTGTATCTGCTTAAGATATTATTTTCCAATCTATATTCTTTTGATCAAATTGTGAATTTCCCACTAGGAAGGGCAGCTTTATTTTATTCTTGTTAAAGCAAAGAAACTTTTGTTTATGGGCAATGTAGTGTTGATATAATATATTTCTGGTGAAGGTGATGAACTGGATAACAGGATACTACAAGAGAATATATTTTTACTATGTTTTTCTTCTTATGTGCAGATAATATAGCATGCGATGTAGGCTTCAGTTATCTTCAGACTAATAATGAACTTTCAAATTATTTTTGTTATCTTCACTAACATCAACGTTAATTGCTAAGCAGAAATCTATGGTTCCTACAAATGCAGCACACTACAAATATGATTAGTGATTACATTCTTTGCTACGTCAATATAAAAATCTGCTTTTCATCTGAATGTTTATTATTAGTTTATTTCATTCGTTTTACATCATTTACCATTGAACTATCCAGGATCTAACAGAATGGGGTATGTCTCAAGCATCGCTTCTCCAAGCAAAGACACAGTTGAAGTTGGACCAGGGTCTCTAAAGATGACATTTTCGTCAGCATCTGGACAACTTACGCGGATGTTCAATTCTATCACAGGAGTGAGTCCTAACACATTCTGGTTCTGCTATAAAAAGTAAATTGATTTGCGTCCAGTAAAATTTCACAAATAGTTAAGTATAAAAGATAAATTAAAGACTGTTATTTATCAATATATATGTGCGTGTGCAAAATTAGATCAGAAAACATTTTTTTTTCAGTTTATATGTTGTAATTTGAGTGATCATAGTGCGGTTGCTGGGAGGTATCATTGTGAGAACTGTTGTTTGCTAAATAGGTTGGCATATAGGCACTAGCCAAAAGAAGAAAAAAATGGTGCCGGCAAGGTGGCCACCTTGTTGGAGACACGCTTGTTCAGCTCCAGCCAGAGCGATCACATGCAGAGGATGATCTGGAAGAATCTACTACTGACCTAACCCTGATTACTCAAAAGTAGATAAAAGTAAAAGACAATATTCTTCTCTGCTTTATTGAGAGGGGTCGGCCCCTTTATATAATAGACAAGACTTTAGCAAAACTGAAATTGAAACTCTAATACAATCTCTAAACTGACTGGACTCTTTCCTAACAAAGATGCTTAATCAACTAGGACTGTAATTCCTCGCAAAAAAAAAAACTAGGACTGTAATTAAGGGGTAAGAGTAAGACTCCACATTTGATGGACTGGTCCACATAACATGATCAGCGAGCTCACCTCCTTCCAGCAGTTTGGTGCCACAGCCACGCTAAGCGCTGGCTACCAGTCCGGTACAGAGGTTGCAGCCCTAGGAGTGAATCAATCAAGGCGCGTTGAAAAGCAGGATGGAGTACCAAAACCTCCCTCGAGAAGGAGCGCTGCAGCAAGATGTGGCTCAGGTCCTCCGGCGCTTGGTCAGAGAGCTGGCAGCCAAGGTGGATGGGGGAGAAGCCGCCTGGGAGATGCTATGCCTGCTGATCCACCGATCATGCCAGAAACATAGCCTGGATCTGTGGCCTAGGGACAAGGAACAGGTCCTCTGCTTCGCGGGGAATGGAGATTGACATCCCTTGCTATGGCTTGTCGTGGACTGCTTTCTCGAGCCAGAGGCATCTGATGCAAGAGCCTTATATATTGAGCAGCCGTGGGTTGTGAATGCCGAGGCGCCCCGATGCACGTGGCAAGCAGGCAGCGTTCCAGGCAACGAGGTAGTGCCCACCTTCGGCTTCCTCCCCGCCGCAGCAGAAGAAGCCGCGGCGAAACTTGTCGATACACGATACAGTTGATAGACCATGGCGGTTGGTCAAGCCAGACCATCTGATACACCAAGGACGGAGTGAGGACTGAGTTAAGCTTGACTAACCTTCATGCGCGGGTGAGTAGAGGAGCTTTCCACACTGTCAAACGGCCAGTGATCTTGTCGATCAGGGCCTGGAGGTCAGACTTCTGCAGCAGGCCCGACTGTTGAGGACCAGTTGGAGATTGACGGCGTCGCAGCGGATAGGAGTGATAGAGCTCTTCCCAAAGTTGCAATACAAACCTGTCTATGCATTGGTGGTTTGCTTTGTTTATAAGCGGGGCGAAAGCCTTTTTCGGTAATGCAAACCTGAAGCCTCCCCGAAGCAGGTGTCTCTGCAATGGCATGGACAAACACTGCCCTATAATTTACCATTGTTGGCCATTGACCATTTTGTCTAATATTTTGTTACAAAGAATGTTACATCATATAAAATTCGATTTAGCTTGCATCTGGTTTATGCATTCGCATACTTTGCAAGCTAAGCAATATGCCGTGCATAATACATGGTATTGAAAATTATTGCCGGAAGATAATTCTCATAGTCGATCAACATTGCTTTTCCTTACTGCTTTTGTATGCAGAGTTTAAAGAAATTTATTATGTTCGCAAGTTACAGGAGTCCTACCACATGTTTATTCATCCTGATATGCAGTAGCAAAATTTTATATCTATTTTAGGTGGATTTACCAATTCAACAGAGCTTTCTTTGGTATGGTTCAAATAGTGGTGATGGCGCGGATTCACAGGTTTCATTATGGAGCTAATTTTTTCTTTATTAAATTATACCTGTTTCACACGTTTACTATTTGTCTGTATATGTTTTAATCCAGGCATCTGGAGCTTATATTTTTAGACCAGATGGGTCTACACCTACTGTTGTTTCAAGATCGGTAATACTAACTTGCATGTTTAAGTTCAATTTTTTATCTGTTCATCTATGCACCATTTAAAAGCAGTGTATATTATTAACATTAGCTCCAAAATTACTTGTGCTTCATGTATTTTTCTGCATTAGTTTATCTTCTCAGCAAACTACAGTTGTTGATCACATACCTCCAAAAGATACAATAAATAGTACTCCCTCCGTCCCAAAATAAGTGTCGCTGATTTAGTACAACTTCTTTGCTGATATATTTTCTGCAAACTATAGAGCGGATGAAACCATGGTATCTATTATTGTTCCCTTTTGGTACCTAACATCACAAG
>NC_057795.1:124291203-124323704 GCF_018294505.1 Triticum aestivum | reverse complement strand
GTGGATTTCTGGATGGTTTGATCCCTAAGAATAGGACTTCCACACCCTTATATATACAACTCAACATGGGCTTACAACTTGACTCACACATGAGCTCTACTAGCTAGTCATGTTTTCCCGTACCATCTCACACACTAACCCACACCCAACAAAGAGATAGCACTCGAGTTCTTGGATTACCTTTCTAACGTTACTTGAATAACTTCACTTCTGCATTATTTACTATTTAAAAACTTTAAATACATTTTCTATGTGATCTATTGATTTATGTTTATTTTATATTAGGTACCGTTAAAAGTCATCCGTGGACCTCTGGTTGATGAAGTCCACCAGCAATTCAGCCCGTGGATTTATCAGGTCAGATATAAATTTACTCAAATCAAGGATTAAGATTAATTTTGAGCCTATATTAAATTATTAATAGCATTACATGGAATCTATTTGCTACTCCCTCCGATCCAAAATAAGTGTCGTGGTTTAGTTCAAATTTGAACTAAAACCACAACACTAATTTTAGCATTCTCTGCTGTTGCACTTTTATGTGCTAAGATTTTCTGAAAAGATAGATGACTATAGGTCACCACGAAAAGAACATATCATGTGGCTAAGGCTAAACTTCTTGATGTCTCGACCCAATGTGGCTCCTGTTCAGGTGAGAAGTAGTGGGTCGTCCAAATTTGTTATGAAGAAGACCCCTATGATCTCTCAAGCTTTGGTTTCGGCCTTAAGCCATACAAAGATAAGATATACGATTTGTTACTTAGATTTGATTCGGGGAACCCGTATGAAGAATAAATCAAGTTAGAATAGAAAAACAATTCTTCTATTTTACCCGAGGAAAGAGCCTCTTCCAAACTCTAGTACAATAGTTTTTGCGATCTCCATTGGGCTTGTCGAGCTCGTCCTTGATCCGGATGCCCTCGTCACCAGGGCCACCTACGCCATCTTTGCCAATTGCATCATCGCTGAACTTTGCCTTAAAAATTGGGCCACTGCCATGCAAGAGCAGAAGGCGGTCATCACTCGCCATGTCGAGCTAGCAGCCATATCGCGTTCTCCAACCCCTTCGAAATTACTTTAGCTGTAATTTCCTTCTAGTACAGTTTCAGTTCTGACTTGTCAATCCCTCGTGCCTTCATGTCAACATCTTAGTTTTTTTCAGGTGTAATATATTAATTATGATAAAGCTCTCTTTGATTAACTTTTAAAATATTCGATTTCTAGGTTACAAGACTATATAAGGATAAGGAGCATGCTGAAGTAGAATACACGGTTAGTAATTTCCTCTACCTCGGAGAATAAGGGCCTGAATTGTATTTCTCCATTCCAGAAAAAGTGATATCCATCATTATTGACCATGCACTGAAGTTTATTTTGTTTTTCCTCTCATATGTGAAAGATTGGGCCAATCCCGGTCAATGATGGCATAGGAAAGGAGGTCATCACAAGACTGACAGCAAATATGGTCACAAACCACACTTTTTATACAGATTCTAATGGAAGGGATTTTCTCAAGAGGGTAACTATCAATATGAGTTATGCTTCAGATATTTGTTACGATCTAGTTAATTTCTTTGTACCGTGGTAAAAAAATTATCTTACTGTATGAAATATTCTTAAATACAGAATATATCATAAGCCAACCTTCTCATATTTTTCCTGAATTATTTTATGGGTGACTGTTAAGGCCCTACTGAACATCTATCTGAATTTGATACGTTTGACTTTTGAATCTCTGTACTCTCCTTTTACACCCACGTTCTTTGTGATTTCATCTATAGGTGAGAGACTACAGGGAAGATTGGGATCTTCAAGTGACTCAACCGGTTGCAGGAAATTACTATCCCGTATGAACAATATTCACATTTTAATACCGAGATACTCTTTGATTTCCAATATATCATAATAATACTTTTAATATAGACTATTCTAAAAGTAGAGCTAGCTATGTCTCTTGTTTGCTTTTTGAAACTTCTGTCAAACTCCTTTTGGTTACAAATATTTTACCTCCGTTTCAAAATAACAATTACAAAATTATGTACTTAATTATATAATTCTGTCATCAGTAGGCATAAAGCTGGAATAATTTTTCACCTGCATATAACGAAGCCACCAGGGAAAAAGGATGTATAAGAGAGCATTTATTTTCAGGACTATGTGTGACACTCCCTCATTTTTTGTTCCCCAAATAAAATTTCCTATTTCATCATGCTTTCGTGGCTGTTGTTGTTATTTAGACAGTTTTATTTTCTTATAGATTTTTCTCTCGTGTTGACATTACAGGTCAATCTCGGAATGTATGTAACAGATGGGAAATATGAACTTAGTGTCCTTGTTGATCGTGCTGTTGGAGCTTCAAGCATTCAGGATGGTCAAATAGAAATGATGTTCCACAGGTATTATAGCTTCTATTGCAGTACCATATTTGTGTTGTTTGCCAGGATAGACCGATCCAATTCTAGTTGGTTTCTATATCTAACTATGGTACCATTGTCTTGAAGCTAGCAGACAGCTTGAACTACAAAGAAATGGCAATGTGTCCATTATAAAACAGCTAAAAGTAGCAGTTTCTCATTTATCTCTTTTGGAACCACCTATTTTTAAACTTACTATGTAATATACTGTTTAGTGTGTATTATTAACTATAGAGATCTTTACCAACTTTGTTATTAACCTATTGAAGTCAATCACAAATCTGTGTAACCAATTTCAGCACGCCCATGTACGCTCAACCTCTAATCATGATACTGTGCATGTCAGGCGTATACTTTATGATGATGGCAGAGGTGTTGGGGAGCCACTCGATGAAACTGTTTGCGTTGACAGCAAATGTGATGGGCTCGTGGTATACATTCACTCACAGCATTGTATCCATTTCTATTTCCTCCAGTACCGACCTGACATCGCACCAATTTCACTATATAAAAATCAACATATACACACGGTAGGACACCGTACTGTTTTCCCTGCAGAAAATTAACACTGCCTCATACAAACTCTTACAGGCTAGGGGTACTTATTATGTCAATGTCAACAAGCTTGGACATGGAGCTCACTGGCGAAGGACACAAGGACAAAAAGTTTATTCACCCTTTCTTCTTGGTTTCGCTCATGAGGTATATTTGTATAGTTCTGTCAGCCTGTTTTCTTAAGTATTTTCATGTCACTATTCCTACAGTTGTAATATTGTTCTTACAGGATGAGAGCAGTTGGAAATCCTACAGTGTTGTGAAAGCGAGCATGATGGATGCAAATTACAGTCTTCCTGATAATGTGGCAATCATCACCTTGCAGGTTCATAATTTATTTATCTATTTATCTCGGACCTTATATATCTTAATATTGATAGCATCTATTAGTCACTAACAGAGTATGGCTTAATATTTCAGTATCTCGATGATGGTACCACACTTCTCCGCTTGGCACATTTGTTTCAGGTATATTCCTACTTTACATAACTGTAGCTTATATCATATTTATTTCTACTTTGGTTCACTGAATAATTTTTTGTCGGAGTTGCAGGCTGCAGAGGACCCACAGTACTCAGTGATGGCAAAAGTTGAACTGAAAAAATTCTTTGGAAAGAGAACTGTAAGTAATTTATTGTACTTTATCTCTTTGCATGATAAGAATTTGTTGTAAAAAAAATTCTGTTGCATGAACTATACCACACATGAATATTTTTCCTTTCGGAAAGAGATCTAGCCCGAAATGCTCACTTGCTCAGTGTTGTTCCGTTGCTCAGATCAAGGAATTGACTGAAACTAACCTGTCCGCCAACCAAAAGAAGTCAGCGATGAGGAAGCTCAAGTGGAGGGTTGTTGGAGACACTGAAAGTAGTCCTGCCCCAATTACCGGTAGACCGGTTGACAGTCAAGCCCTTGTTGTCGAGCTGGGGCCCATGGAGATACGCACATTCTTGCTGAAACTGTGAGCTGCAAAAAGAGAGATATCTTTATGTAATTCCATACATGTTCTAGGAGATCATTGTGCCTTTCATTTCTGTGAGCAAGTACCTCCTGATAGTTATGTCCTTGTACAGCAATAAATGTGCCTAGTCACAACTTTCCCAGCAAATGTGCCTTCCGTTTCTATGAAGAATGACTCGTGAGCTCCATATTTGGTCCAGTTTCGGCGGGCTGAGCTAATCTGACCCCGCTGCATATGTACTCTTTGTGGAGGAGTCTCCATTCATGAGAGTTCGTTGGTTGTAGCAATACCTTCATTTTACAATCACCCTTTCAAGATATACTACTACGCAAAAGATGGTAGGCCGTGGTGATCTAATATAACCTGACCACTCAAGCTGCCATTATCTAACCACTGTGTGTGCTTTGTCCGACAGTTGACAGATGCAGTGTAATTTCACGCATTCTATCCTAACCATATAGTCAAAACAGGGCACAACAGTTACAGCTTTACCGTTTATATAGAGTTATTTACGCAAAACCATCACGCTTGGGGCTAGGGTAACAACTTAATAACAAATTTATGTCAGGGCATAGAAAACCACCGAAATAGCGCCTAACCTGTAACGCGAAGCACTGATTGTCTGATTTAGTCGCAAAAACGGGGAAACTGGCAAGTAGGCCCCATCGGTCACGCTGACGTGGCGAAGACCAAAAAACTTTGAGCGACTGATGTGGCAAATGAGACGTAGACCCTACCGTCAATGACTATATTGTCATCTTCTTCACATCTCTTTCTAAGGGGCATTCCATCAAGCAGGTTCTGGGCGCCGGACTACGTCTGCGGCATCTGCCTCCGGTGATGGAGAGGAGACGCCGGGAGCTGCCCATACGTTTCTTTGCCTCCAACGGAGCTGCGGGAGCCGTCCCGTCGACAGCCAAGCTGGCCGCCGTGCCCAGCGCGAGGAGCCGCGGGAGCTGTCGCGTCGCACAGCCCAGCCAGCCGCCATGGCTAGCGCGAGACGCGGCCACTGCAGGCTGGCGCGGGTGTGGCAGCGAGGAGCAGGACGCGCACAAACACCAGACGCGCACGCACACAACGGCTCATCACACAAAGAACTCACGTTGCCTGTCCAAATTGACGCGCGTTGACCATCGAAATCACACGCTACTGGGCTATACGTACGAATCGAGCACCGGTGTGATCCCACGGCTAGAGGCATCGTCCGTTCCGTCCAATTCCACCCGCTTGTCGACGCGGCCGGAGACTTGCGGAAGATGCGCCGCTGCACGGCTTCTGAAGATCGGCGGGCACGGATTCCCGCGAGTCTGCGGCTCCCATGGCCAGGGAGGCAGCAGCCACTCGCCGCCGCGTGGCTCCGATGGCCAGCTCTCCGGTGCGCCGCCGCGTGGCCGCCACGCGACCTCGCCTGTGCGGACAACATCGTGGAGCCGGCGAGCTGGCATCTAGTGGGTCCGTGTCGCAGGGGAAGGATGGGGAATGCGGGGCGACTTGGGAGGCGGCAGCCGTCGAGACCGCCGGAATACCTGCCGTCGGGAGAGAGAGATGAGGAGGAAGAAGAAGGTAATAGGGAAAAAAGATGGGAGGCTGACAGGTGGGCTCCCTGTCCACATTAGCGTATTGTCCACATAGGTACGCCAGGTCAGCCTGACAGGTGGGGCCTACCCGTCAGTTCCCTTGTTTTCACAACTAAATCGGACAATCAGTGCTCCATGTTATAGGTTAGGCGCAATTTCAATGGTTTTTTGTGGCCTGGCACAAATCTGGTACTAAACTATTATCCTAGCCCCAAATGTGGTGATTTTACGTGAATAACTCGTTTATATACCTAGTTCGTGTAGAAGGAGTGTTAGCGTTATTATGCAGTCTCACAGAACAGTCGACTAGAGCGTAGCTCCAGTAAAAAATGTGTTCCTCAAATTCTTGGTCTCTTGACAAAGAATTCCAGACTTCCGATGGGTTCGACTTTCAACTAACTGCGACCTCATGCATCCTCCCTCCTATTTGACTGATTTTAGGCCTTGTTTGTTTGGGCTCTTGCTTCTGCTCTTGCAGCTTTTTCACTTTGGCAAAAATAAAGCCACAAGAACTCCTAAATAAGGCATTTTTGCTTCGAATTAATATTGTTATATTATGGTATAAGCCAAAAGCCGAAGCAAAAAGCACCTATTTAAGAGCTTTTTTCGCTTTTTTGTCAATGTGAAAAAGACACAAAAGCAGACGCAAAAGTCCAAACAAAACAGGGCCTTAGATATAAAGCTCCTCAGCCGCTCTCCAGCGTGCCTTTTAGGCCTGACGACGTTAATGTCGCCCCATTTCAAGCACGGCTCACATTCACGCACTTCTTGTTTCTTACCCAAGTTTTGTTACCGAAAGCCCCCCCCCCCTCCAACACACACAAAAAATGGGAAAGGATGTTGGACAATCTGTTTCTTTAGGGAGAGGCCATGATCTATCTATCTCCATTATTTAAAAAGTTGTAGGCCATATGAGATCTCACATTTCCTGATGAACAAGAGAGGAGGAAAGAAAGAGTATGCTGCGGTCAAGGTGGATATGAGCAAAGCTTATGACCGGGTCGAGTGGTCTTTCCTTGAAGCAATGATGATTAAGCTGGGCTTTGATCGACGCTGGGTGAGACTTGTGATGAAGTGTGTGTCAACGGTCAAGTATCGGATCAAGGTGAATGATGATCTTTCGTAACAGTTCGAGCCATCCAGGGGACTTCGACAGGGCGATCCAATATCACCGTACCTATTTGTCATATGTGCAGAGGGGCTGTCAGCTTTGCTTAATGATGCTCAATGAAGGGGAGTGTTCAGCGGCATACAAATCTGCCCCGGAGCGCCATCCATATCGCACTTGTTCTTTGCTGATGATTCGGTACTGCTTATGAAAGCTACAAAAAGTGAAGCCGAGGAGCTGCAACGTATTCTGCAAATATATGAGCAATGCTCGGGCCAGTGTATAAACCACGAGAAGTCGGCAATCATGTTCAGTAAGAATTGCTTACCACAGTCCAAAGCGGCGGTACAGGCCATCCTAGACATATCTAGTGAGGCATACAACGAGAAGTACTTGGGACTTCCTGTGTACATTGGACGATCCAAAAAGAAGGCGTTTGCATATTTGAAGGAGGCCATCTGTAACCGAATGCAAGGCTATAATGAGCGAACCTTGTCTAGACAAGGCAAGGAAATCTTGGTGAAAGGGGTGGCGCAGGCTATCCCCACCTTCGCTATGTCCGTTTTCTACCTGACCAAGACCTTGTGCGAGGAGATCAGTGCCATGATTGCCCGGTACTGGTGGAGCCAACAAGATAAGCAGAACAAAATCCATTGGGTGGGATGGCAGAAACTTACTAGGTCGAAAGGGTGAGGTGGTCTCGGTTTCAGAGATATCCATGACTTCAATATTGCAATGCTTGCCCGTCAGGTGTGGAGACTGCTTCAGGAACCCGACAGCCTATGTGCACAACTAATGAAGGCCAAATACTACCCTCACAGCTCAGTTTTGGAAGCGGGAGCAGCCCCAAATATGTCATATGCATGGCGTAGTATCTGCCATGGAATAGAGCTCATAAACAAGGGTATAATCTGGAGGGTTGGAGATGGGGCGAATATCAGGATTTGGGAAGATCCATGGATCCCGAGGGCTTGGTCGAGAAGAGTTATTACGCCTAGAGGAGGAAGTTTACTAACCAGGGTGTCAGAACTAATTGATCCGGGTACCGGCCAATGGGATA
This sequence comes from Triticum aestivum, assembly GCF_018294505.1. NCBI lineage: Eukaryota > Viridiplantae > Streptophyta > Magnoliopsida > Poales > Poaceae > Triticum > Triticum aestivum. The sequence goes on along the minus strand of NC_057795.1, from coordinate 124,316,029 downwards.
CGGAGCTTGTTCAAGACAATTTTTGGGAGGAAGACGCTGAGCTGATTCTTCTGATGCCACTACGAGATGGTGCGGTCGACTTTGCGGCATGGCATTACGACTCCAAAGGGCTCTTCTCAGTTAAACAAGCGTACAAACTAAGCATAGCCCTTGTGGAGGCCGATGAGGGACAAGCTGGGGAGGGCCAGCACGAGGCTGACTCGCTGAATGAGGGGGGTCAGGACAAGTGGAAGAGAATTTGGCGTATGGCCTGCCCGGGGAAAATCAAGCACTTTGGGTGGCGATTGGCACACAACACTTTAGCCACCAAGGATATCTTATGTAGGAGGGGCATGACTATTGAGAATCACAAGTGCTTCATGTGCAACTCCGGAAACGAATCAGGTAAACACCTGTTTGTGGAGTGCAAGGAGATCAAACATGTGTGGCGGGCTCTTAATCTCGAGCATGCCCATCAACAGCTAGAAGAATGTGAGTCTGTAGGTGCAACCCTGGACACTTTGTGGACATTACCGGAGAAGGATCGGATGCTGATTGTCGTCATGTGGTGGCAATGGTGGACGCAACGAAACAAAGTGAGGGAGGGCGAGAAACCGCTGGAGCATGGTCAATTCGCCTGTAGGGCTGCATGCACTTTGGAGGAGTATCAGGGTTATTATTGCAAAACAGGCAAACCACATGCAACACCGCAGCTCTGGCGCCCGCCACCGACCGACGTCCTCAAATTCAATGTTGATGGAGCCCACATCCCTGGCGAACAGACTGGTGCATGGGGTGTAATAGTGCGGGACAGAGAAGGGGCGATGGTGGCAGCTCGTTCGGGTCGAAGCGATCATGTCGGTGATGCTTTTGGCGCGGAGCTGCTCGTCATCCCAAAAGCGATTGATATTGCTTCAGAGCTGGGTGTAGTGCACCTAATTGTCGAAACTGATGCTCTTTTAGTGGAACAAGCCTTTAACAGAAGAGGTCTGGACTTCTCAAAGCAGGCACAGTTGATTGAGGATCTCAAGCTTCAAATGAATCTCTGGTTCGCCTCGTGCGATGTGCTCCATTGTAGACGGGAGGCAAATGTGCCAGCCCACCAGTTAGCCAAGCTAGGGTTATCTCTCTGAAGGAAATATGCCCTAGAGGCAATAATAAAGTTATTATTTATTTCCTTATTTCATGATAAATGTTTATTATTCATGCTAGAATTGTATTTACCGGAAACATAATACATGTGTGAATATATAGACAAACAAAGTGTCACTAGTATGCCTCTACTTGACTAGCTCGTTAATCAAAGATGGTTATGTTTCCTAACCATGAACAATGAGTTGTTATTTGATTAACGAGGTCACATCATTAGTTGAATGATCTGATTGACATGACTCATTCCATTAGCTTAGCACCCGATCGTTTAGTATGTTGCTATTGCTTTCTTCATAACTTATACATGTTCCTATGACTATGAGATTATGCAACTCCCGTTTACCGGAGGAACACTTTGGGTACTACCAAACGTCACAACGTAACTGGGTGATTATAAAGGAGTACTACAGGTGTCTCCAATGGTCGATGTTGGGTTGGCGTATTTCGAGATTAGGATTTGTCACTCCGATTGTCGGAGAGGTATCTCTGGGCCCTCTCGGTAATGCACATCACATAAGCCTTGCAAGCACTGCAACTAATATGTTAGTTGTGAGATGATGTATTATGGAACGAGTAAAGAGACTTGCCAGTAACGAGATTGAACTAGGTATTGGATACCGACGATCGAATCTCGGGCAAGTAACATACCGATGACAAAGGGAACAACGTATGTTGTTATGCGGTCTGACCGATAAAGATCTTCGTAGAATATGTAGGAGCCAATATGAGCATCCAGGTCCCGCTATTGGTTATTGACCGGAGACGTGTCTCGGTCATGTCTACATTGTTCTCGAACTCGTAGGGTCCGCACGCTTAAGGTTACGATGACAGTTATATTATGAGTTTACATGTTTTGATGTACCGAAGGAGTTCGGAGTCCCGGATGAGATTGGGGACATGACGAGGAGTCTCGAAATGGTCGAGACGTAAAGATTCATATATTGGATGATTTGGTTAGGCCAAGGGGTCAAGCCCATGAGGCTTTAGATCGGTGCAAAAGGAGTTTTGCGGAGTCCAGGGGGCCAAACGCCAGAGACCCTGGCGTCTGGCCCTGGGCCAGACGCCGAGGCCCATGGCGTCTGGGCCAGACGCCAAGGATTGTGGCGTTTGGTCCTGGAGTCCGAGTGGGACTCTTGCCTTTCGGGAAAAACCGACTTTGAGGAGGCTTTTGCTCCAAGTTTCGACCCCGGGGCTCAACATATAAATAGAGGGGCAGGGCTAGCACCAAAGAAACAACAATTGATCCCTTGGATCTCTTAGCCGTGTGCGGTGCCCCCCTCCACCATAATCCACCTCGATAATATCGTAGCGGTGCTTAGGCGAAGCCCTGCGACGGTAGAACATCAAGATCGTCACCACGCCGTCGTGCTGACGGAACTCTCCCTCGACACTCGGCTGGATCGGAGTTCGAGGGACGTCATCGAGCTGAACGTGTGCTAGAACTCGGAGGTGCCGTAGTTTCGGTGCTTGATCGGTCGGGCCGTGAAGACGTACGACTACATCAACCGCGTTGTGCTAACGCTTCCGCTTACGGTCTACAAGGGTATGTAGACAACACTCTCCCCTCTCGTTGCTATACATCACCATGATCTTGCGTGTGCGTAGGAAATTTTTGAAATTACTACGAAACCCAACAGTGGCATCCGAGCCAGGTTATTTATGTTGATGTTATATGCACGAGTAGAACACAAGTGAGTTGTGGACGATACAAGTCATACTGCCTACCAGCATGTCATACTTTGGTTCAGCGGTATTGTTGGACGAGACGACCCGGACCAACCTTACGCGTACGCTTACGCGAGACCGGTTCCCTCGACGTGCTTTGCACAGAGATGGCTTGCGGGCGACTGCCTCTCCAACTTTAGTTGAACCAAGTATGGCTACGCCCGGTCCTTGCGAAGGTTAAAACGGAGTCTATTTGACAAACTATCGTTGTGGTTTTGATGCGTAGGTGAGATTGGTTCTTACTTAAGCCCGTAGCAGCCACGTAAAACATGCAACAACAAAGTAGAGGACGTCTAACTTGTTTTTGCAGGGCATGTTGTGATGTGATATGGTCAAGGCATGATGCTGAATTTTATTGTATGAGATGATCATGTTTTGTAACCAAGTTATCGGCAACTGGCAGGAGCCATATGGTTGTCGCTTTATTGTATGCAATGCAATCGCGATGTAATGCTTTACTTTATTACTAAACAGTAGTGATAGTCGTGGAAGCATAAGATTAGCGAGACGACAACGATGCTACGATGGAGATCAAGGTGTCGCGCCGGTGACGATGGTGATCATGACGGTGCTTCGGAGATGGAGATCACAAGCACAAGATGATGATGGCCATATCATATCACTTATATTGATTGCATGTGATGTTTATCTTTTTATGCATCTTATCTTGCTTTGATTGATGGTAGCATTATAAGATGATCTCTCACTAAATTATCAAGAAGTGTTCTCCCTGAGTATGCACCGTTGCGAAAGTTCTTCGTGCTGAGACACCACGTGATGATCGGGTGTGATAGGCTCTACGTTCAAATACAACGGGTGCAAAACAGTTGCGCAAGCAGAATACTCAGGTTAAACTTGACGAGCCTAGCATATACAGATATGGCCTCGGAACACGGAGACCGAAAGGTCGAGCGTGAATCATATAGTAGATATGATCAACATAGTGATGTTCACCATTGAAACTACTCCATCTCACGTGATGATCGGACATGGTTTAGTTGATTTGGATCACGTGATCACTTAGAGGATTAGAGGGATGTCTGTCTAAGTGGGAGTTCTTAAGTAATATGATTAATTGAACTTAAATTTATCATGAACTTAGTCCTGGTAGTATTTTGCAAATTATAGATCAATAGCTCGCGTTGTTGCTTCCCTGTGTTTATTTTGATATGTTCCTAGAGAAAATTGTGTTGAAAGATGTTAGTAGCAATGATGCGGATTGGATCCGTGATCTGAGGATTATCCTCATTGCTGCACAGAAGAATTATGTCCTTGATGCACCGCTAGGTGACAGACCTATTGCAGGAGCAGATGCAAACGTTATGAACAGCTCAATGTGATGACTACTTGATAGTTTAAGTGCACCATGCTTAACGGCTTAGAATCGGGACTTCAAAGACGTTTTGAACGTCATGGACCATATGAGATGTTCCAGGAGTTGAAGTTAATATTTCAAGCAAATACCCGAGTTGTGAGATATGAAGTCTCCAACAAGTTCTATAGCTAAAAGATGGAGGAGAATCGCTCAACTAGTGAGCATGTGCTCAGATTGTCTGGGTACTACAATCGCTTGAATCAAGTGGGAGTTAATCTTCCAGATAAGATAGTGATTGACAGAATTCTCTAGTCACCATCACCAAGTTAGTAGAACTTCATGATGAACTATAATATGCAAGGGATAACGGAAACAACTCCCAAGCTCTTCGTGATGATGAAATCAATAAAGGTAGAAATCAAGAAAAACATCAAGTTTTGATGGTTGATAAGACCACTAGTTTCAAGAAAAGGGCAAAGGGAAGAAGGGGAACTTCAAGAAGAACGGCAAGCAAGTTGCTGCTCAAGTGAAGAAGCCCAAGTCTGGTCCTAAGTCTGAGACTAAGTGCTTCTACTGCAAAGGGACTGGTCACCGGAAACGGAATCACCCCAAGTGATTGGCGGATAAGAAGGATGGCAAAGTGAACATAAGTATATTTGATATACATGTTATTGATGTGTACTTTACTAGTGTTTATAGCAAACCCTAAGTATTTGATACTAGTTCAGTTGCTAAGATTAGTAACTCGAAACGGGAGTTGCAGAATAAACAGAGACTAGTTAAGGGTGAAGTGACGATGTGTGTTGGAAGTGGTTCCAAGATTGATATGATCATCATCGCACACTCCCTATAATTTCGGGATTAGTGTTGAAACTAAATAAGTGTTATTTGGTGTTTGCGTTGAGCATGAATATGATTTGATCATGTTTATTGTAATACGGTTATTCATTTAAGTAAAAGAATAAATTGTTGTTCTGTTTACATGAATAAAACTTTATATGGTTACACACCCAATGAAAATAGTTCATTGGATCTCGATCTTAGTGATACACATATTCATAATATTGAAACCAAAAGATGTAAAGTTAATAATGATAGTGCAACTTATTTATGGCACTGCCGTTTAGGTCATATTGGTGTAAAGCGCATGAAGAAACTCCATGCTGATGGGATTTTGGAATCACTTGATTATGAATCACTTGATGCTTACGAACCATGCCTTATGGGCAAGATGACTAAAACGCCGTTCTCCGGAACAATGAAGCAAGCAACAGATTTGTTGGAAATCATACATACCGATGTATGTGGTCCGATGAAAGGCTTACAGCAGGTATCATTATTTTCTGACCTTCACAAGATGATTTGAGCAGATATGGGGATATCTACTTGATGAAACATAAGTCTGAAATAATTGAAAGGTTCAAAGAATTTCAGAGTGAAGTGGAAAAATCATCGTAACAAGAAAAATAAAGTTTCTGCGATCTGATCACAGAGACGAATATTTGAGTTACGAGTTTGGTCTTCAATTAAAACAATGTGGAATAGTTTCATAGCTCACGCCACCTGGAACACCACAATGTTATGGTGTGTCCGAACATCATAACCGCGCTTTATTGGATATGGGGCGATCTATGATGTCTCTTATTGATTTACCATTGTCGTTTTGGGGTTATGCATTAGAGACAGCTGCATTCACGTTAAAAGGGCACCATCTAAATCCGTTGAGACGACACTATATGAACTGTGGTTTAGCAAGAAACCCAAGTTGTCATTTCTTAAAGTTTGGGGCTGCGATGCTTATGTGAAAAAGTTTCATCCTGATAAGCTCGAACCCAAATCGGAGAAGTGCGTCTTCATAGAATACCCAAAGGAAATTGTTGGGTACACCTTCTATCACAGATCCGGAGGCAAGATATTCGTTGCTAAAAATGGATCCTTTCTGGAGAAGGAGTTTCTCTCGAAGGAAGTGAGTGGGAGGAAAGTAGAACTTGATGAGGTAACTGTACCTGCTCCCTTATTGGAAAGTAGTTCATCACAGAAATCAGTTCCTGTGACAAATACACCAATTAGTGAGGAAGCTAATGATATTGATCATAAAACTTCAGATCAAGTTACTACAGAACCTCGTAGGTCTTCCAGAGTAAGATCTGCACCAGAGTGGTGTAGTAATCATGTTCTGGAAGTCATGTTACTAGACCATGATGAACCTACGAACTATGAGGAAGCGATGATGAGCCCAGATTCCGCGAGATGGCTTGAGGCCATAAAATCTGAGATATGATCCATGTATGACAACAAAGTATGGACTTTGATTGACTTGCTCGATGATCAGCAAAGCCATGTTAAATAAATGGATCTTCAAGAGGAAGACGGACACTGATAGTAGTGTTACTATCTACCAAGCTCGACTTGTTGCAAAAGTTTTTCAACAAGTTCAAGATGTTGAATACGATGAGGTTTTCTCACTCGTATCGATGCTTAAGTCTATCTGAATCATGTTAGCAATTGCCACATTTTATGAAATCTGGCAAATGGATGTCAAAACTGCATTCCTTAATGGATTTATTAAAGAAGAGTTGTATATGATGCAACCAGAAGGTTTTGTCAATCCTAAAGGTGCTAACAAAATGTGCAAGCTCCAGCGATCCATCTATGGACTGGTGCAAGCATCTCGGAGTTGGAATATACGCTTTGATAAGTTGATCAAAGCATATAGTTTTATATGGACTTACGATGAAGCCTGTATTTACAATAAAGTGAGTGGGAGCACTACAGCCTTTCTGATTAGTATATGTGAGTGACATATTGTTGATCAGAAATGATGTAGAATTTTTCTGCAAAGCATAAAGGAGTGTTTTAAAGGAGTTCTTTAAAAGGAAAAGACCTCAGTAAAAAGCTACTTATATATTGAGCATCAAGATCTATTGAGATAGATCAAGACGCTTGATAAGATTTTCAATGAGTACATACCTTGGCAAGATTTTGAAATAGTTCAAAATGGAACAGTTAAAGAAAGAGTTCTTGCCTGTGTTGCAAAGGTATGAAATTGAGTAAGACTCAAATCCCGACCACAGCAGAAAATAGAAAGAGAATGAAAAGTCATTCCCTATGCCTCAGTCATAGGTTCTATAAAGTATGCTATGCTTTGTACCAGACCTATTGTATACCTTGCTCTGTATTTGGCAAGGGAGTACAAATAGTGATCTAGGAGTAGATCACTGGACATTGGTCAAGAATATCCTTAGTAAGGACTAAGGAGATGTTTCTCGATTATGGAGGTGATAAAAGAGTTTGTTGTAAAAGTTACATCAGTGCAAACTTTTACATTGATCCAGATGACTCTAAGCCTCAATCTGGATACATATTGAAAGTGGGAGCGATTAGCTAGAGTAGCTTCGTACAGAGCATTGTAGACATAGAATATTTGCAAAATACATACGGCTCTGAATGTGACAGACCCGTTGACTAAGCTTCTCTCACGAGCAAAACATGATCACACCTTAGTACTCTTTGGGTGTTAATCACATAAGCGATGTGAACTAGATTATTGACTCTAGTAAACCCTTTGGGTGTTGGTCACATGCCGATGTGAACTATGGGTGTTAATCATATACAAATATGAATATTGGTGTTAAATCACATGGCGATGTGAACTAGATTATTGACTCTAGTGCAAGTGGGAGACTGAAGGAAATATGCCCTAGAGGCAATAATAAAGTTATTATTTATTTCCTTATTTCATGATAAATGTTTATTATTCATGCTAGAATTGTATTTACCGGAAACATAATACATGTGTGAATATATAGACAAACAAAGTGTCACTAGTATGCCTCTACTTGACTAGCTCGTTAATCAAAGATGGTTATGTTTCCTAACCATGAACAATGAGTTGTTATTTGATTAACGAGGTCACATCATTAGTTGAATGATCTGATTGACATGACTCATTCCATTAGCTTAGCACCCGATCGTTTAGTATGTTGCTATTGCTTTCTTCATAACTTATACATGTTCCTATGACTATGAGATTATGCAACTCCCGTTTACCGGAGGAACACTTTGGGTACTACCAAACGTCACAACGTAACTGGGTGATTATAAAGGAGTACTACAGGTGTCTCCAATGGTCAATGTTGGGTTGGCGTATTTCGAGATTAGGATTTGTCACTCCGGTTGTCGGAGAGGTATCTCTGGGCCCTCTCGGTAATGCACATCACATAAGCCTTGCAAGCACTGCAACTAATATGTTAGTTGTGAGATGATGTATTACGGAACGAGTAAAGAGACTTGCCAGTAACGAGATTGAACTAGGTATTGGATACCGACGATCGAATCTCGGGCAAGTAACATACCGATGACAAAGGGAACAACGTATGTTGTTATGCGGTCTGACCGATAAAGATCTTCGTAGAATATGTAGGAGCCAATATGGGCATCCAGGTCCCGCTATTGGTTATTGACCGGAGACGTGTCTCGGTCATGTCTACATTGTTCTCGAACCCGTAGGGTCCGCACGCTTAAGGTTACGATGACAGTTATATTATGAGTTTACATGTTTTGATGTACCGAAGGAGTTCAGAGTCCCGGATGAGATTGGGGACATGACGAGGAGTCTCGAAATGGTCGAGACGTAAAGATTCATATATTGGATGATATGGTTAGGCCAAGGGGTCAAGCCCATGAGGCTTTAGATTGGTGCAAAAGGAGTTTTGCGGAGTCCAGGGGGCCAAACGCCGGAGACCCTGGCGTCTGGCCCTGGGCCAGACGCCGAGGCCCATGGCGTCTGGGCCAGACGCCAAGGATTGTGGCGTTTGGTCCTGGAGTCCGAGTGGGACTCTTGCCTTTCGGGAAAAACCGACTTTGAGGAGGCTTTTGCTCCAAGTTTCGACCCCGGGGCTCAACATATAAATAGAGGGGCAGGGCTAGCACCAAAGAAACAACAATTGATCCCTTGGATCTCTTAGCCGTGTGCGGTGCCCCCCTCCACCATAGTCCACCTCGATAATATCGTAGCGGTGCTTAGGCGAAGCCCTGCGACGGTAGAACATCAAGATCGTCACCACGCCGTCGTGCTGACGGAACTCTCCCTCGACACTCGGCTGGATCGGAGTTCGAGGGACGTCATCGAGCTGAACGTGTGCTAGAACTCGGAGGTGCCGTAGTTTCGGTGCTTGATCGGTCGGGCCGTGAAGACGTACGACTACATCAACCGCATTGTGCTAACGCTTCCGCTTACGGTCTACAAGGGTATGTAGACAACACTCTCCCCTCTCGTTGCTATACATCACCATGATCTTGCGTGTGCGTAGGAATTTTTTTGAAATTACTACGAAACCCAACACTCTCCCCACTGGAGGAGTGCGTGTATCTGATGATGATGTTCCAGCTCTTGTAGCTGACGCTGTAATGGGCGATTTAGCCCAAGTCGTTGCTTAATAAAGCTTAATGCTTGCTCTAAAAAGAAGTTGTAGGCCATGACGGCTCACATGTAGGAGACGAGGCTATGGTGCTAGTGGCAATCCTGGGGCTCCTCAAGACACGTGCTTGTTGGTGCTACTTCGGTCCTGATGACCTTGGACCTGCGTCTCTCCGGTGTTCATGGCTAACATCGTCCTCTGTAGGGCAACTCCGGCCTCGGCGACCCGGCAGTTGTGTCTCTTCCATCTCGCCTGGCTCATCGATGTCCCGATGGCTACGGCCACGGCAACATGAATCTGCGTCCCTCCAGTCCCTGCTTGCCGGCATTGCTAATCGCCATCGCCCACCCCCTGGTTAGCTTCGCCGCCTGCCCTACCCTGCACGCCTCAAAGCCCTCCCTTTTGCCAGATCCAACGCTTGTGGGTCCGAAGGCGGTGCTACCCTTCGACGGCAAGTGCAGCCCCGCTAACCCCCTTCCGACATGGTGGCTCCGACCAACGTTGGCTTCCTCATCTCTGACTCCAAATACAACGACTATGGGATTGCTCAGCTTAGTCTAGGGAGAAATCATTGCTTGGCTTGCCAGAGCTGGCAGCGGCGGCGTCTACGGATGTCGTTTCCTTCTTGGAGGCGCTGTCAAGGACCTCGACTGTGCCCCTCTTCGAGCTCAAAGGAAACCCTAGCTCTGGTTCCTCAAGACCGAATGGTGATGGTGTCTCGGTGTGGACTTCCTTCTTGAAGGTGCTATCTTACTCGCTCGCGGTGTCGCGGGTTTTGGCTTAGGCGATGTTGAAATTCTTTGTGGTTTGACATTGCCACTCTTGGTTTGGGCTTGGTAAGTTTAGCTGTGATGTATCCATTGTTTGGACCGAGCAACCCTCGTCTCTCTGCTCCAGGCACCATGTTCATGCATGCGGGCGTTCGTGTCATGTGTTGTACCCTTCTTTGAACTCATTATATTCCTTCTATCAATGCAATGATACATAAGTTTTGTGTATTCGCGAAACAAAGTGATTCATCAATCACATAACATAGCTCAAGCTATATTTGCTTTGGTGACGCATTATGTGAGGGCTCAGAAGAAAATCAGGTAAGAATTATTCGACATGGATGGCGCAAACTTAAGGAGGAATATGTCATGGTAAATATCGATGCATCTTTTAATGATGACTCTGGCTCAGGAGGGACAAGGACTATTCATATATGATATGCTAGATCATTGCACATTCTTGTACACTACTATAGACATTCATTAGAGCATCATGTTTATCATTTGAATTCAGTTGAGTTGTAAGTACATTCAAAGTGAATTGTACATCATTATAGAGTGTTGCACTATCTTGAGAGATCAAATAAAAAATGCACCATGGAGGTGCCAGAGAAAAAAAAGAGTTGATAGATTAAAAAAGAAAAGAGGGAGGGAGGGAGCAACACTACTATCCTTTTTTATATGCATTTGTTCTTCAAAGTACCACCTAGTTTTATCAGATATCATAAAGTACTTTAAGGTACTATTATTGCATTTTATAGAGAGAGTTTTCATGCACCTCATGTTTCATAAACAACTTGGGGATCTTTACGTAATAGAACTTGACTTGTATATTTCAACGATGAGTCTCCTCAAATGATTTAGGTCTTGTGAGCAAGTAAGTTGGATGCACACCCCACTAATCCATTCATACACTTATAATTGTAGTGCATTTGTTGCATGTCTATCCCTACTCCTTCTATTAACATAGATTATAAGGCATTCCATTTACCTAATGATCAAACCTCTATGATGCAAGACTTCCTTTATATCTTTACTTCTTATAAACCACCATCATTATTCTCTTTTTTTCAATTGAAAAGTGATATGGCTAGACTCACTCTTAAGTATTACACATGTGTTGTGTCGTGCATGGTATTGCGTGATTAAAGTAACTCGATTTGGTTTATGATAAGATTGCAATTATACGATAAAGACCAACAATGATATGTTTCTTATATAATTCGACATTGTTTGTAAATCTATGTCGATGAGAACATTGATTGAAATTGTTGAATCTCAAAAAGCAAGAGTATGATTATTTGTGGATTTTAATGTTTGTAAGTGCATGTAGTGCCCTCTGAGGGTTTTGGATAATCCAATGACAAAATAGTTAAGGGATTAATATGTTTGTGAGTATACATATGTGAATGTTCTTGAGGATTAGGTTCCACAGAAGAGTATGGACCCCTAAAATTGTGTGATACAGTGAAGTCCTTGGAATGCCGTGCGAGGATTATAAAGTTGAAGTGTAGACTTTTGTTTACTAGTTTCAGTTTGTTTCGTTGAGTCAAAAGGGCAAACTGTACTATTAGAGGGGGTTCAAGTGAAAGTTAGATTGAAGTCTTCGTTTATGTTCTCAGTCGAACCTATTTTTTTAGAGAGTAGAGACCTTGAAATTTCCTTCCAAGCAAGTTATTTAGCTTTAATGTCTTTAGGACATCGAAGTGAAGTTTCTTGCTGAGGAATTGGGTGTCTAGCGCCGCAAGACCATCCATGTGTGTCGGATTCGAAATCCGACCGTTAGCCACGTGTAATGTTGACGTTGTGAGTGTTCGTCCAACGGTCATATCAACCCTAAATCTGCTCCATCGGCTATAAACAGCCTCATACTTCAACCATTTTGGATTGGCTGCTTCATGATAAATGTGTAGGAGTTTTGCCTGATCAACCCACCCACTCGAAGATATTGTGAGAATCTAAGTGAGGAAAACCCTCAGAGCCTAAATTTGCCAAGTGATTGAGCATCATGGAAAAACTTTGATGAAGCTCCACTTAGTCTTTAACCTAGAACATAAAGTTTTAAAAGGAAATCATAAAAGCGAGTCGAACTAATTCTTTTCACCTAGAGGAAAAAACAAAAAATTGTCATGGGAAATTTTGAATTTTCAAATGAATTTGATTTTTTAGATCTATTATGCATTAGAATCAATGTTTCATCGTGTACGCTTTCCAGTGCTCCACCTTGCGCATGTGCTAACGCTGTCAAGTAGGAAAAATTTGATATGAAAAAATAATTAAGAGAAGAGAGAGAGAGTTCTTTGATGACCGACGGTCAGCATGCTTAACTAGGCGAAAATCCAGTTTACAACATACAACTAATTAAATAAAGAAAGCTTATCAACCACCTATGCATTAATGAGTTTTGTTGTTAACCTACTTCATGTATTTAGCACTTCATCTAATTAAGCAGCTATCCATGGGGTCCGGCCTCTACCTATGAAATGTCGTCTGAAAAGGAAAACTTTTTGGAAAAGGAGGCTTGGCCCCGGCCTCTACATCGGAACGATGCATGCAGCCATCTTATTAAAAAGTCTCGAAGTAGCACAAAGTCATAAAATTATTACAGCTCGCAAGCGGTAAAAAGGAAAATAAATGTGAATGATTAATATCACAACCGGTATAACAATGAAAAGGACAAGCTTCCTAGACTCCTATCCTATTATGCGGTCGCCATCTAAACCAGTTGAATATAGCCCGTGCTACCATCTCTCACTGGTTGCACCCAGTAACCAAAGGCTCCCTGGAGTCCGTAGGAGTGAGTAAGGACCACGTACGGATCCATGCGGTAGCTCTGATGAAGATCATAGCATTCCTGCAATTCCATATATCCCATAGAAGCGCACATATTTCAATTCGAATACGAGCCGGAGTAATATGATCAACCCCAGCTAACCACACCCCAAATAATGATTCAATGTTAACTGGAGGAGTAATGTTAAAGGATATATGGATCGTTCCCCAAAGCAATTTCGCGAGTGGGCATTCTATGAATAAGTGTTGTATTGTTTCATCATGATCACAAAAACAACAACGTGAACTGCCTACCCACCGTCTCTTTAATAAGTTATCTTTGGTGAGGATCACTTGCTTGTGTACGAACCACATAAAAAATTTAATACGCAAGGGAACCTTAATCTTTCATATATGTAACGATCTCGAGATTGGGCCAGAGTTAATTAGATCCATGTAAAAAGATTTCACCATAAACACCCCATTTATAGCTAACTTCCAGTGCATTGAATCGGGTTGGTCGGATAATTGAACATCTATCAATCTCCATACCAAGTGCATCCAGGCATTCCATCGCTCATCAACTAACGCTCATGTGAACTGAATATTCAAGGGAATCGATTGAAATACCGTGCCTACGTAATCCTCCTTACGTTGCACAATGTTATATATGGTGGGGTATTGTATGGCTAGTGGCGTCTCCCCTAACCATGTATCCTCCTAAAATCTTGTTGACATCCCATTGCCAATCAAGAATTTGACCCTACGAAAGAACACATCTTTCGTTCGCATGAGTCCCTTCCAGAATGGCGAGTCAGTTGGTCTCGCGGTGACCCGGGCTAGCGTTTTCAATTGTAGATACTTGTTGCGCAGTATCTGTGCCCACATACCATCTGACTCCATCTCTAACCTGTAGAGCCATTTACTCATAAGACATTTATTCTTAATTTCCAGGTTTTCAATACCGAGTCCCCCCTGGTCCTTGGGTCGGCATAAAATATCCCATCGTGCAAGACGATATTTCTTCTTGACCTCATCTGACTGCTACAAGAAATGAGATCAAAATAAATCAAGTCTCTTTCGCACCCCTTTCGGTACCTCGAAGAAAGATAGTAGGAACATCGGCATACTAGTAAGTATCGAGTTAATCACCACTAGCCGACCTCCATACGACATTAGCTTGCCCTTCCAGCAACTAAGTTTTTTTCAATTTGATCTTCGATGCACTTCCATTCGTTATTAGATAACTTACGGTGATGAATCGGTATGCCCAAATAACTAAAGGGCAAAGAACCTAATTCACAACCAAACAATTGTCTATATGTGTCTTGCTCTTCTTTGGCCTTACCAAAGCAGACCAACTCGCTCTTGTGAAAGTTTATTTTTAATCCAGACAATTGTTCGAAGAGACATAATATGAGTTTCATATTCCGCGCTTTTGCAATGTCATGTTCCATGAAAAGGATAAAATGGAAACTCCTACATCGACCAGATGAGGGACAAGTCCATCCACTTGACTGTTTTCCTTGGCCCTGCCTATAAGAAGGGTCAACATATTAGCCACTATATTAAAAAAGAGAGGAGACATCGAATCCCCTTGCCTCACTCCCTTGTGTGTCTAAAAATAGTAACTGATATCATTATTAACCTTGATTCTGACACTACGTTTTTTGGACTAGAGAACCCACTTGGTTCCGCCATGCCTCATTAAAACCTTTCATGCACATTGTCAGCTGAAGGAAAGGCCATTTAACTTTATCATATGCCTTCTTGAAATCCACTTTAAAGATAACCCCATCTAGCATTTTCGAATGAATTTCATGCAGTGTTTCATGCAGTACGACGACCCCTTCAAGAGTGTGTCTCCCAGGCATGAAAGCTGTTTGGCTCGGTTGCACCACCGAAAGGGCAATCCGTGTCAATCTATTGGTACCCACTTTCGTGAATATTTTGAAACTCGTGTTGAGAAGACATATTGGCCTAAATTGCTCGATCCGAACTGCCTCTTCTTTCTTTGGCAACAACGTAATCATGCCAAAGTTAAGATGAAACAGTTCTAAATGACCGTTAAAAAAAATCTTGAAACATAGGCATAAGATCCTCCTTAATAATATGCCAACATTTCCTATAGAATTCCGCTGGAAACCCACCCGGTCCCGGTGCTTTATTCTGTTTCATTTGTGAAATGGCATCTAGAACCTCTTTCACAGTAAACGGTGCAGATAAAATATCATTCTCCTCCGACCGAATCTGAGGCATATCTCCAATAACAGACTCATTAAGGGACACCGTGCTTGCTGCCGGAGGCCCGAGAAGTTGTTTATAATAATTATAGATATAAGCTTTCAAATTCTCATAACCCACAATTGTCCCTTCGTCCTGTTCAAGCTATATATTTTTCTTCTTCCTATGTTTCCCATTCGTAATCATGTGAAAGAATTGTGTATTGTCATCCCCTTGGACCACCTTAAGCACCTTAGCACGCATGCCCATTTGAGCTCCTCTTCTCTAAGAAGAGCTCGTAGGCGTTGCTCGGCTTCGGATTTCGAGCTCTGCTCGGCTACATTAAGAATGTTTACTTCTGCTTTTAAATCTAGAGCATCTATTAACTGAGTGGGTCGCCCTTTTTCTTGTTTGTATATCCCACTCTCATTTCTGGCCCAACCCCGTAAAAATTGTCTCAAATGTCTAATCTTGTTTGGCCATCTCTCTATACTTGACCGTCCACTAATAGGCTTCGCCCATTCTCATGCAATGATATTCATGAAGTTCTCCTTCTCGAACCAACCTAGTTCGAAAGAGAAAGCGTTCTTGTTCCCAATATGGGTTGCGTCTCCCGAGTCAACTAGTACCGAAAAAGGCTTTCGCCCTGCTTTCTCTCCCTAATAATAAAGCACGGATTGACTTTGTCGGGTTCACCATCACAATACGATTTCTTCTCATGTCATAATACGCTTTTACGATTTGTATAGACAAAATCGTAATATAAACGAGGTGGTACTAATCTGGGTGCGCACGTCCTTGTGGAAGTTCCTTCCGTCGCTCGGATGGGCCTGGCTTGGCGGCGCGTGGACCAGAGAGAAGAAGAGAGGGGGGTCAGAGAGAGAGAAGAGAAGGCGCGGGAGGCTGGGCGCGGACGAACGAGGAGAGGAGCCAGGGAGGAAAAGGGGGTGCTTGACCGCGCAGGAGATCGGCCTCCGCTGCGGGAGGGCGCTAGGAGTGGCGGGGCAGCGGCGCGAGGAACGACGAGATGGTGGCGCGGTCTACCTCGCCGTCTAGAGTGGGGGGAGACGGCGACACTGGCGAGACTAGCAGTCGCTGGCGCTGGCGAGACTAGCAGAGGCGGCTCTCGAGGGGAACGAGGGAGAGTGGGATCGAGGAGGAGGACGAGGGGATTGGATAGATGGACCGCTGGTGGGCCGATTGCAGAGCAGACCTAGCTGCTAGGCTGCGATGCTGCTCTTCTTCTTATTTTTCTATACCTACTAATAAAGCAAGGTGTGTTTCTTCAATTTTTTCATCCGTTCACCATCGAAAAGATTTTTGTTCTATCCAAGGTGGTACTAAATTATTGTGCGTTCATCTGTTAGATAAGAAAAACAGTTTTGTTCCAAATTTTGTACGTGGGTCGCGCATGCTGCAGCCCAGTAAAGCAAGCCCATTGGTTTCCTGCGCATGCATCTGAAACATTATTTACCGCATCGGGCGGCAAACAGTCATAATTTCGCACATGGTGCGAAAGAATGGGCTGGCCCATTTTCGTTTTTTTCTCTATTCTGTTTTGACTTTTTTCTTTTATGCTTATTTCTTATTTTTTGCTTTCCAAGTTTATTTTTATTTTTTCCTTTTTTCATAAATTCTATTTTTCAATTTTTTCAGCCATTTTTGTGTAAATATTGGCAAAATCACTAGAATTTTTAAAAAAGTCCCATCTTGAATTATATTCTTTAAAAAATTCTTCTCCTTCCAATTTTCTTCAAAACTAAAGAAATGTTCGCATTTCTCAAAAAATGTTTACGTTTTCAAATTGTTTGAGATTTTCAAAATAAGTTGTATTTTAGAAAATGATAAAAATTCGAAAAGTATTCATGTTTATTGAAATGGTCAAAAATTTAAAGTATTGTTTGAGCTTAAAAAACACGTTTATTTTTTTTCAATGTTCAAAACATGATTCCATTTTCACAAATTGTTCACAAGTTCAAAAATAATTGTTTTATTAGAAAGAGGTTCATGTTTTCAAAAAATGTTTGTAAATTAAAAAAAACATTTCACATTTTGTTCGTCTTTTTCCAGATTTAATGAATTTTAAAAAGAATGCTCACATTTTTTAGAAAAAGAATTATTATTTCAAACGTCATTCACATTTCGAAGAATATTGAGAATTTCATAATTATTAATTTATTTATTGAAAAGCTCAAAAAAGATGAGAAAAATGGAAAAATGTTTTGAATGTTACGCTACATTATGTACTTAAACATTCGTGTTGGCCATTTTTTAGCAGGAGCTGTTTTTTCGAATGGCTATCAGCATGTGGTCGAGATATTGAGGTCATGGAACTAATCCTTCAACTGAGCGGTTGTTTTGGATTTTTGTTCGTATCTTACAAATACACGTTGTTTTGGTAACTGCCAGTGGCCTAACCTAGATGCGAACTGTTGTGCATCCCCCATGTCATTTGACCATAAAAGAGAATATGTTGGTTGGCTATAATTCAAAGAAATTGTAGGCACATACCAATAAAAGAGTATATGCTGGTTTGGCTCTGAATAAAAAAATGTAGACAAGTAAGCACTAAAAAAAGAGAATAAACCTTGGTAAACCAGGGCTACCTGGTTATGCACTGATTATGGCAACGAATGGAATTCATTGAATTAATAATCTATCCGGTTAGGCCATTGTAGGAGAGAGCGGTTGAAGCAACTATGCCCCGAAGGTTACCGTGCAGCCACAAAATGAGGAGGCAACCATAACCTAGACCCGGAGGCGGACCCGGAGGAATAAAAGGGCACGAGTAGAGTGGTGGCCACCACACCGACCAACCCCACCACTATCAAGATCTCGCGGGCCAAACATGACCCGTGAGGACACCACAACTCCTCGCTCTGTCGCCCCACCGCTGCGGAGACCGTTTTGATGGACATATCAGTTACCTCTCCCGATTCTTCTCACAAAAAAAGAATCTCCCATTGCAACGCACGTGCATATGTGCTAGTCTTTTACAAAAAAAAGATATGAGATAGAGAGGGTTAGGGGATGAATATGTGCAAGGGATAAATTTTCTTTCCTTGATTTTTTTTTGCGGGGATCTTCCTTGAAATATGTGTGACCCAAGAAAGTTGGTTGTCGGCATGATTTGGCAATTAGATTCCAAATCATCTGAATTTAATTAAAATGGGTTTGAAATAGGTCAAGGTTTTAGAAGTGTCCAAAATTTATGGAATTTTGGTGGAGCTTGGATAAATGCAACAAGAGTCAGTGGCAATGTTTGGAGAGCAAACTTCAAGTAGTAAATGCATAGGATTTGGAGAAGTTTGGAACGGAAAAGGAAAGCACTTAAATTTAAAATATAGAAGGGGGGCTCAGATTAAATTCTGAAGATGTTTATAGTTTTTAAAAAGGTATATTAAATGGCAATATGACATGATGCAATGCAAAAGTAGCATAGGGCAAACAATGTAATAATTATATTATGACAAGAAATCTAGAGAACTAGTCTAGATTCATGAAATCACTTTTATGGCCACGTGAAAAAATAGAAAAAGACACCTAAAATCTTGAACCATGTGAGATATTTTTTCCCATTGCAATGCACGGACTCTTTTGCTATGTATATTTAGGCATGAATTATATTGAATCATCAAATATATATAGGCTCCATTGCAACACACGGGCTTTTTTGCTATCTTTCCCTAATAATAAAGCACGGATTGACTCCGTGGGTTCACCGTCACAATACGTTTCTTCCCGTGAATTTACGCTTTTAGTTTTTTTTCTTCAACACGTCTCTATTTATTTTCTATATCCAAGATGGTACTAATCTATATATCCCCCGCTGCGTTGTTGTTTTTGTCCGCCCCATTGAGGTGATATTTTTTGTCCTATATATGTTGACCACTTGGAGTCTTTTCGTTCGCAAGCACTCCCAGTCTCCCCGCTCGTGTTTGTTTCCTACACGAGACACCAATCTCCACAACCCTGGCTGTCGTCTCTAACCCTCCAATAAATACTGACTCATGAAAGAGAAGGCAAAAGGTGGATCCGGAGGTAGAATTGGACTAGCTGATGGAGCCATCGGACGAGAGGAGGCATACGATGAGGAAAATTCCACAGGGTGTTTTGTCCCTCATGCCGACCATGAGCGAAAAGGGTGGAAGAGGAGGGCTAGGTGGCAAACCTTGGGAACAGTTGAGAAGCGAGTCTCAGGGCCCTATGGCGCTTTTTGGCAACGCTCGGGACCGTCCGTCGCGTACGCGCCCGCCTAATCTATCGAGGGAATTAGCAGTTCCCGATTGGAGAGGAGGAAGAAGGGAACACGAGGACGAGACAACCGAGACATCCGTTGTCTAGCAGCAGACACTGGGTTTGACGAGGACAACGGCTGTGCTGGTGTGCCGCATGCGTCCGGTAACTGTGTCCGGCGAGCGTGACGTGCGATGCACGCTCATGTGCACCACTCCGGCGGCAAAGCATGCTGGCCGGCTGCATGCGTCTCCGCCGTCATGTGCGTGGCGTGTGTCCAGCGTGTTGGGCTTGGTGTGCATAAGTATCTGATGGTCTGCTCTCTACACAAGCCACGGTCCTTCGGCATCAATAACAACATGCATCAGGAAGGAAGCATCCCTGGGTTTTTTTTGCTTGCTTCTGTGCTCTGGTACGCATCTCTAATTGTGTGGTTGCATAGTAGGAGACGAGGGGTGGGTTGTGACTTGAACATATGATCTGGTCATATTGGTGTCATTTGTGAACTAAATTGGCTATATTTCTTTGAGTTAAAAGAAGCACGGAATAGATATAAATAATAAACATAGGAAGTAACATGGGGGAGAATTCAGAGTCATAGCTTCAGTTCAGGGTATCGAGCATATATTTTACAAATTCTTTTTTTCATGGAATATATTTACATATCAATTCAAACCCAGGAAGCATCAAACATGTTAATATGAATTCCTCCAAGAAAAGATAAGTGTCTATAATTTTTTCCCGATAAAATACGTTTTGATGCGAGTTCCACACAAAAAAATATTTCCTAACTAAAAAATATGAGCAGATTATGCTTGCTGCATTATTATTTTTGAATAAATGCTTACTGCAACTATCGCACTCGATTGGTTACCTTGCTGCGGCTATTACTTTAGATTTGTTGACATCGCTATTTACCTCATGTTCTACTTTTAAATTTTAGAATGTACCAATAGTTATCTAAAGAATGAATTAACAATAAAGTTACGCTCTTCAGTCAAATCAATTTACTGGGAATCATACCCATGCATGTTCGGATCAACGATCCATCCATTGCCTTATGGCATAGTTGCTCGACCTGGCCCACTCACATGAACTATATATAAAGCAAAGATCATCAACAACCCCCTCAGTCGCGTGCGGGGCGACGCGAGGGGGAAGAGGAGAGGTTCCATTTTCCCCCTTCCATCCCGAGTCAACTAGTAATGGTGTGTGGTCTGAGATCGCCGTCTTCATCCCATGTACCGACACTAATGGGTACTTTTGTTACCATTCCCCACTAGCGAGCACCCTATCCAACTTCTCATATGTTGGATGGGTAACGTATTGGCCCATGTAAACTGCCTACCTGTGAGTTCAATCTCTCGCAAACTAAAACTCTCGATAATCATGTTAAACATCATGGACCAACGTCCATCAAAGTTATCATTGTTCTTTTCATCTCTTCTTCGAATTATATTAAAATCGCCTTCGACTAGGATTGGAAGAGTTTCATCCCACAAATCCGCACCAAATCCGCTAGAAAATTTGCTATAAATTCGGGTTGTGCTGCTCCATATACAGCTACGAGAGACCATCAGAAACCATCCAACTTCGATTTCACTCGGAACTTGACCGCAAAGGCCCCCTGAACCACACTAATTACCTTAAGCGATTCGCACCTAACCCCCATTCAATATCCCACGGATCTTCCTCTAGGAGGTAAACAAATGCCAATCAAAATCAATTTGGCTGGATAAAGTTTCAAGGAACTGTGAGGTGAAATTATCTCGCCCTGTTTTGAGTAGTGCAATGAAATCTAGTTTTTGCTCTACCGTTGTGTGTGCTAAGAACCTTCTTTTACCCAAGTCAACTAGTCCTCTGCTATTCCAATAAATTTCCGAAAAACATAATCCCTCAAAAATAAAACAACTAATTACAGACATAACAAGTGAGTCACAATGACATCTAACAAATCAATAATTTTTACAAACATAGTCCCGCAAAAATAAAACAACTAATTACAGACATAAGCTCCTTAAAGAATTTCACAGGAAACGAAACTGTGCTCTAAATTATCTTCTGCTAGTAGTAGTACTGAAAATCGCAGGCGCGTAGACCCGCTCCGATCATGGCCTTGCAGGCAAGCACCTGACGGTCATACCGCGGTGCCATCACCACAACGTCAAATGCCGCGTCGCTCCGCTCCAGCTCTGCCGCGAGGCGGTCGCGCACGAACCGTGGCACCGCCACGTCGACGCCACGCGCCGTGATGTTGGCTCCGCGCCCTTGACGAGGTCCGACGCATAGCTCCGGCAGCAGGGGCCCTTCTGCTTCCGCCAGTAGCGCGCCGCCGTAGGACACGGCAATCTTCGCCTGGTGGCCACCGATGCACGCTCGATAGTAGCTGTCGTCGAGCAACTCGATGTGGACGGTGAGGTTGAACACGGGCGAGAGCCTCGGCCGCCGGTCGAAGCTCCTGAGGTCCCGCGCTGGGTCCAGCCCTTCAGCGCCGGTGATGGCGATCGAGTACTCGGGCTCGGTCGGCACGGTTGCGGCCAAGAGAAGACCCCCAAGCAAAAGAAGGAAACAAAATAGTAACGCAAGACCAACCAGCTGCACCACCTCTCGACAGGACATCCACGGCTGCCGGAGTTCTCCAGTTGTCCTCGCTGTTTGTGCTCCCTTCAGCGGGAGTCGCTGGTCCGGCGATGCGTCCGCGGCCATGCTCGTAGTTTGACCGATCGGGAAAACCCTCGTGCGTGCGTGATCGCTTCTGTCCTGGTTTCCTACAAGTCTATATCTTCGTTATATAGCCGCCGATCGACGCCAAAGACTTCATATCCCACAAGAAAGACAATTGTTATCATTTACGAACACTACCCCACGGCTCATAGATTTTTAGGTGACCACGGTTCATAGTCACAGAGACACCTGTAATCTGAAAACTGCATTATTTTCCTGAAAACGATTAAAATTGACCGACTGATCCAACAGCTTTCTAAACCGCCTCGCTTGATTGACGCGTGTCCCGCTTGGGCCCAGCCGCGCGCACGCAGTCTGCCAACCGCTCAAACCTTATCCCCTCGTTCTTTCTTCCCCTTCGTCTCTTCTTTTTTTTAGAAAAGAGGAGGACCCCCGGTCTCTGCATCTGGACGATGCATACGTCCATTTTATTAATTATTCTCACAAGACCTTACAAAGTCATACAACAATAAGACTAAAGCCACCATTTAAGTAACAACTGTCGCTACACCTATCCAATTGATGAAGGGGCGCTGATAGCCTGGGTCTAATACCAAACACACATCACAGTCAGACCTAATATCTAAGACCTGAGGTCCCAAGTAGGACGCCTGCCGGGTATGGGCACCCAACAGTCCGGCGTGCTCCTCAACCAGGACGCCTGCCGGGTATGAAGCCGCTGCAACCACTTGCCACCAAGCCATCTTCAGAGCTGTACTGCTGCATCAACCTTGCCCGATCTATCTGCCGCCGACGCCACCACGACGCTAGACAGTGTCGACCTCCTGCGCGTGTCCATCACCACACATCTGACGCCAAGCCTCCGCTGCTCCATGCTGCCAAGAGCCGCCACCATGAATATGTAGGACGAAACACCGCTCCACCGAAGAAGCCATCCGCTGGTCCCTCGAGCCCGAGTGCATCTCCAAGAATGCCGCCCCCAAGGGGGTAACGACACATGAAGGCCGGGCGCCTTCGTCTCTTCCTATCCATCCACATCTCGCTTCTTCGTCTACCTCACAACGCCAGCAAGCCAGCCAACGCACTTGTGCGCATGGAGACGCCGGAGGCGATGCCCGGCCGCGCCTTGCTGCAAGCTCTCGCCGCACGGCTGTGCCTTGCTGCAAGTTCTCGCTGCCCGGCCGCGTGCTGCCGTTCCTATGGCTGCATTGAAGCATCCGTTGGCACCGCCGCGTGCCGTCGCTGCATCCTCCGTCGCCGCCACGTGCTACGTTGCAGCATCCGCCGGCGCCAGTGCTGCCATGGAGCTCGCCAGGCACGTTACTGCAGCGTATCATCACCGGACCGCCGGAGCTGCATTGAAGCGCCGTGGGGTCGTTGAGGCTTCGTTGGGGTTGCGATGAAGCACCGCCGGAGCTGCAATGAAGCGCCACGGGAGCCGTTGAAGCTTCGTCGGGGTTGCATTGAAGCAACGTCGACGCTGCAATGGAGCGCCACCGGGCATCGTTGGTGCTGCCACGGGAGTTGCTGCTGTGATGCTGCGTGGCCGCCGACGATGTTGTGTGGCCGTCGGCGACTGCTGCAGAGGAGACGGGGGTGTGGCTCCTGCTGCGGAGCGGCGACTGCGAGCCGAGCGGCGACATTGTGATTTAAGTAGAATGACACAGGCGGGTGTTGACCTATCCAAGGGCTGTAAGGGAGAGGATCCAACGGCCACTCACCCGACTGATTTCCGTGTCGGTTGATCCGTAGCAGTCGCCTTTTTCCCCCTCGGATACGTAAGGTTGCATATCATTTCATTGATAAGGTGGGAGAAAGTACAAGGTCAAAAAATAACTTCAATATCATTATCACCCACGTACTAATTCAAAAATCATTGCTTGATACATAATAAAACATATGCATGCATCGAAGAAATAGTCTAGCCACACATAAGACATCACTCACACGGCGTTTTAGGTCAGAAGGACCGCTCCAAACTCCAGTGGCAACACCAACATAGAGACATCAAATTTTACGTGAAAACCCCTAAAGCTGGAGTAAAAAAAATCTTCTTTGACTACTATTAAATATGGGATACAACAAGTTATTCTCTATGTAGCATCATAGTCTCTCGTGTGAAAAAGATTTTCGCCCCGCTGTATAGATAAAGCCAACTGCCGGAGCACCACAGGATAGAAAGGTTCACGCCACACACACACACACAGAAGCACACACAGACAACAAGTGCAACGGTTCTGCTGAGGGCACAGCTCAACAACCCAAAAAAGAACAACAAAAGAAAAAAGCAAGGGGGGAGACGGGGGCAAAGCCCGACTCCTAATCTGGCTCGGGCGGAGGAGGCGGAAGCGGAGGCGACAAGCGGACAGCCATCAAGCGAAGGTCGGCGATGAAGGCAGAGATGTCGTCACGGTCCTGGGGGTGGCTAAGCGGCCGCCAAAGCTGCAAGTAACCAGACAGTTTGAAGAGAGCGTCAGCAACACGTCGAAGTGGAATGCGCTGAATCACAAGCTTATTGCAGATCGTCTAGAGGGTCCAGGCGAGGACCC